>NW_027411823.1:0-134992 GCF_047663935.1 Musca autumnalis
TCATGCCCGGTGAACTTTTGTATTGGGAAAGTCATGCCCGGTGAACTTTTGTATTGGGAAAGTCATGCCCGGTGAACTTTTGTATTGGGAAAGTCATGCCCGGTGATCTTTTGTACTGAAAGTCATGCCCGGTGAACTTTTGTATTGGGAAAGTCATGCCCGGTGAACTTTTGTATTGGGAAAGTCATGCCCGGTGAACATTTGTACTGGGAAAGTCATGCCCGATGAACTTTTGTATTGGGAAAGTCATGCCCGGTGAACTTTTGTACTGGGAAAGGCATGCCCGGTGAACTCTTGTATTGGGAAAGTCATGCCCGGTCAACTTTTGTATTGGGAAAGTCATGCCCGGTGATCTTTTGTACTGGGAAAGTCATGCCCGGTGATCTTTTGTATTGGGAAAGTCATGCCCGGTGAACTTTTGTATTGGGAAAGTCATGCCCGGTGAACTTTTGTACTGGGAAAGTCATGCCCGGCGAACTTTTGTATTGGGAAAGTCATGCCCGGTGAACTTTTGTATTGGGAAAGTCATGCCCGGTCAACTTTTGTATTGGGAAAGTCATGCCCGGTGAACTTTTGTATTGGGAAAGTCATGCCCGGTCAACTTTTGTATTGGGAAAGTCATGCCCGGTGAACTTTTGTATTGGGAAAGTCATGCCCGGTGATCTTTTGTATGGGAAAAGTCATGCCCGGTGAACTTTTGTATTGGGAAAGTCATGCCCGGTGAACTTTTGTATTGGGAAAGTCATGCCCGGTGATCTTTTGTACTGGGAAAGTCATGCCCGGTGATCTTTTGTACTGGGAAAGTCATGCCCGGTGAACTTTTGTATGGGAAAAGTCATGCCCGGTGATCTTTTGTACTGGGAAAGTCATGCCCGGTGAACTTTTGTATGGGAAAAGTCATGCCCGGTGAACTTTTGTATGGGAAAAGTCATGCCCGGTGAACTTTTGTACTGGGAAAGTCATGCCCGGTGATCTTTTGTACTGGGAAAGTCATGCCCGGTGAACTTTTGTAACTGGGAAAGTCATGCCCGGTGAACTTTTGTATTGGGAAAGTCATGCCCGGTGAACTTTTGTATTGGGAAAGTCATGCCCGGTGAACTTTTGTATGGGAAAGTCATGCCCGGTGAACTTTTGTATTGGGAAAGTCATGCCCGGTGAACTTTTGTATTGGGAAAGTCATGCCCGGTGAACTTTTGCATTGGGAAAGTCATGCCCGGTGAACTTTTGTATTGGGAAAGTCATGCCCGGTGAACTTTTGTATTGGGAAAGTCATGCCCGGTCAACTTTTGTATTGGAAAGTCATGCCCGGTGATCTTTTGTATGGGAAAAGTCATGCCCGGTGAACTTTTGTATTGGGAAAGTCATGCCCGGTGAACTTTTGTATTGGGAAAGTCATGCCCGGTGATCTTTTGTACTGGGAAAGTCATGCCCGGTGATCTTTTGTACTGGGAAAGTCATGCCCGGTGAACTTTTGCATGGGAAAAGTCATGCCCGGTGATCTTTTGTACTGGGAAAGTCATGCCCGGTGAACTTTTGTATGGGAAAAGTCATGCCCGGTGAACTTTTGTATGGGAAAAGTCATGCCCGGTGAACTTTTGTACTGGGAAAGTCATGCCCGGTGATCTTTTGTACTGGGAAAGTCATGCCCGGTGAACTTTGTACTGGGAAAGTCATGCCCGGTGAACTTTTGTATTGGGAAAGTCATGCCCGGTGAACTTTTGTATTGGGAAAGTCATGCCCGGTGAACTTTTGTATTGGGAAAGTCATGCCCGGTTTACTTTTGTATTGGGAAAGTCATGCCCGGTGAACTTTAGTATGGGAAAAGTCATGCCCGGTGATCTTTTGTACTGGGAAAGTCATGCCCAGTGATCTTTTGTACTGGGAAAGTCATGCCCGGTCAACTTTTGTATTAGGAAAGTCATGCCCGGTGAACTTTTGTATGGGAAAAGTCATCTCCGGTGAACTTTTGTATTAGGAAAGTCATGCCCGGTCAACTTTTGTATTGTGAAAGTCATGCCCGGTAAACTTTTGTATTGGGAAAGTCATGCCCGGTCAACTTTTGTATGGGAAAAGCCATGCCCGGTGAACTTTTGTATTGGGAAAGTCATGCCCGGTCATCTTTTGTATTGGGAAAGTCATGCCCGGTCAACTTTTGTACTGGGAAAGTCATGCCCGGTCAACTTTTGTATTGGGAAAGTCATGCCCGGTGATCTTTTGTACTGGGAAAGTCATGCCCGGTCAACTTTTGTATTGGGAAAGTCATGCCCGGTGAACTTTTGTATGGGAAAAGTCATGCCCGGTGAACTTTTGTATTGGGAAAGTCATTCAAGTGAACTTTTGTATTGGGAAAGTCATGCCCGGTGAACTTTTGTATGGGAAAAGTCATGCCCGGTGATCTTTTGTACTGGGAAAGTCATGCCCGGTGAACTTTTGTATGGGAAAAGTCATGCCCGGTGAACTTTTGTACTGGGAAAGTCATGCCCGGTGATCTTTTGTACTGGGAAAGTCATGCCCGGTGAACTTTTGTACTGGGAAAGTCATGCCCGGTGAACTTTTGTATTGGGAAAGTCATGCCCGGTGAACTTTTGTATTGGGAAAGTCATGCCCGGTGAACTTTTGTATTGGGAAAGTCATGCCCGGTGAACTTTTGTATTGGGAAAGTCATGCCCGGTGAACTTTTGTATTGGGAAAGTCATGCCCGGTGAACTTTTGCATTGGGAAAGTCATGCCCGGTGAACTTTTGTATTGGGAAAGTCATGCCCGGTGAACTTTTGTATTGGGAAAGTCATGCCCGGTGAACTTTTGTATTGGGAAAGTCATGCCCGGTGATCTTTTGTATGGGAAAAGTCATGCCCGGTGAACTTTTGTATTGGGAAAGTCATGCCCGGTGAACTTTTGTATTGGGAAAGTCATGCCCGGTGATCTTTTGTACTGGGAAAGTCATGCCCGGTGATCTTTTGTACTGGGAAAGTCATGCCCGGTGAACTTTTGCATGGGAAAAGTCATGCCCGGTGATCTTTTGTACTGGGAAAGTCATGCCCGGTGAACTTTTGTATGGGAAAAGTCATGCCCGGTGAACTTTTGTATGGGAAAAGTCATGCCCGGTGAACTTTTGTACTGGGAAAGTCATGCCCGGTGATCTTTTGTACTGGGAAAGTCATGCCCGGTGAACTTTTGTACTGGGAAAGTCATGCCCGGTGAACTTTTGTATTGGGAAAGTCATGCCCGGTGAACTTTTGTATTGGGAAAGTCATGCCCGGTGAACTTTTGTATTGGGAAAGTCATGCCCGGTTTACTTTTGTATTGGGAAAGTCATGCCCGGTGAACTTTAGTATGGGAAAAGTCATGCCCGGTGATCTTTTGTACTGGGAAAGTCATGCCCAGTGATCTTTTGTACTGGGAAAGTCATGCCCGGTCAACTTTTGTATTAGGAAAGTCATGCCCGGTGAACTTTTGTATGGGAAAAGTCATCTCCGGTGAACTTTTGTATTAGGAAAGTCATGCCCGGTCAACTTTTGTATTGTGAAAGTCATGCCCGGTAAACTTTTGTATTGGGAAAGTCATGCCCGGTCAACTTTTGTATGGGAAAAGCCATGCCCGGTGAACTTTTGTATTGGGAAAGTCATGCCCGGTCAACTTTTGTATTGGGAAAGTCATGCCCGGTCAACTTTTGTACTGGGAAAGTCATGCCCGGTCAACTTTTGTATTGGGAAAGTCATGCCCGGTGATCTTTTGTACTGGGAAAGTCATGCCCGGTCAACTTTTGTATTGGGAAAGTCATGCCCGGTGAACTTTTGTATGGGAAAAGTCATGCCCGGTGAACTTTTGTATTGGGAAAGTCATTCAAGTGAACTTTTGTATTGGGAAAGTCATGCCCGGTGAACTTTTGTATTGGGAAAGTCATGCCCGGTGAACTTTTGTATTGGGAAAGTCATGCCCGGTGAACTTTTGTATTGGGAAAGTCATGCCCGGTGAACTTTTGTATTGGGAAAGTCATGCCCGGTCAACTTTTGTATTGGGAAAGTCATGCCCGGTGAACTTTTGTATTGGGAAAGTCATGCCCGGTGAACTTTTGTATTGGGAAAGTCATGCCCGGTGATCTTTTGTACTGGGAAAGTCATGCCCGGTGAACTTTTGTATTGGGAAAGTCATGCCCGGCGAACTTTTGTATTGGGAAAGTCATGCCCGGTCAACTTTTGTATTGGGAAAGTCATGCCCGGTGAACTTTTGTACTGGGAAAGTCATGCCCGGTGAACTTTTGTATTGGGAAAGTCATGCCCGGTCAACTTTTGTATTGGGAAAGTCATGCCCGGTGATCTTTTGTACTGGGAAAGTCATGCCCGGTGAACTCTTGTATTGGGAAAGTCATGCCCGGTGATCTTTTGTACTGGGAAAGTCATGCCCGGTGAACTTTTGTATTGGGAAAGTCATGCCCGGTGAACTTTTGTATTGGGAAAGTCATGCCCGGTGAACTTTTGTACTGGGAAAGTCATGCCCGGTGAACTTTTGTATTGGGAAAGTCATGCCCGGTGAACTTTTGTATTGGGAAAGTCATGCCCGGTGAACTTTTGTATTGGGAAAGTCATGCCCGGTGAACTTTTGTATTGGGAAAGTCATGCCCGGTGATCTTTTGTACTGGGAAAGTCATGCCCGGTGAACTTTTGTATGGGAAAAGTCATGCCCGGTGAACTTTTGTACTGGGAAAGTCATGCCCGGTGAACTTTTGTATTGGGAAAGTCATGCCCGGTCAACTTTTGTATTGGGAAAGTCATGCCCGGTCAACTTTTGTATTGGGAAAGTCATGCCCGGTGAACTTTTGTATTGGGAAAGTCATGCCCGGTCAACTTTTGTATTGGGAAAGTCATGCCCGGTCAACTTTTGTATTGGGAAAGTCATGCCCGGTGATCTTTTGTACTGGGAAAGTCATGCCCGGTGAACTTTTGTATGGGGAAAGTCATGCCCGGTGAACTTTTGTACTGGGAAAGTCATGCCCGGTGAACTTTTGTATTGGGAAAGTCATGCCCGGTCAACTTTTGTATTGGGAAAGTCATGCCCGGTGATCTTTTGTACTGGGAAAGTCATGCCCGGTGAATTTTGTACTGGGAAAGTCATGCCCGGTGAACTTTTGTATTGGGAAAGTCATGCCCGGTGATCTTTTGTACTGGGAAAGTCATGCCCGGTGAACTTTTGTATGGGATAAGTAATGCCTGGTGAACTTTTGTCCTGGGAAAGTCATGCCCGGTGAACTTTTGTATTGGGAAAGTCATGCCCGGTGATCTTTTGTACTGGGAAAGTTATGCCCGGTGAACTTTTGTATGGGAAAAGTCATGCCCGGTGAACTTTTGTACTGGGAAAGTCATGCCCGGTGATCTTTTGTACTGGGAAAGTCATGCCCGGTGAACTTTTGTATTGGGAAAGTCATGCCCGGTGAACTTTTGTATTGGGAAAGTCATGCCCGATGAACTTTTGTATTGGGAAAGTCATGCCCGGTGAACTTTTGTATTGGGAAAGTCATGCCCGGTGAACTTTTGTATTGGGAAAGTCATGCCCGGTGAACTTTTGTATTGAGAAAGTCATGCCCGGTGAACTCTTGTATTGGGAAAGTCATGCCCGGTGAACTTTTGTATTGGGAAAGTCATGCCCGGTGAACTTTTGTATTGGGAAAGTCATGCCCGGTGATCTTTTGTACTGGGAAAGTCATGCCCGGTGAACTTTTGTATGGGAAAAGTCATGCCCGGTGAACTTTTGTACTGGGAAAGTCATGCCCGGTGAACTTTTGTATTGGGAAAGTAATGCCCGGTCAACTTTTGTATTGGGAAAGTCATGCCCGGTCAACTTTTGTATTGGGAAAGTCATGCCCGGTGAACTTTTGTATTGAGAAAGTCATGCCCGGTGAACTTTTGTATTGGGAAAGTCATGCCCGGTGAACTTTTGTATTGGGAAAGTCATGCCCGGTGAACTTTTGTATTGGGAAAGTCATGCCCGGTGATCTTTTGTACTGGGAAAGTCATGCCCGGTGAACTTTTGTATGGGAAAAGTCATGCCCGGTGAACTTTTGTACTGGGAAAGTCATGCCCGGTGAACTTTTGTATTGGGAAAGTCATGCCCGGTCAACTTTTGTATTGGGAAAGTCATGCCCGGTCAACTTTTGTATTGGGAAAGTCATGCCCGGTGAACTTTTGTATTGGGAAAGTCATGCCCGGTGAACTTTTGTATTGGGAAAGTCATGCCCGGTCAATTTTTGTATTGGGAAAGTCATGCCCGGTGATCTTTTGTACTGGGAAAGTCATGCCCGGTGAACTTTTGTATGGGGAAAGTCATGCCCGGTGAACTTTTGCACTGGGAAAGTCATGCCCGGTGAACTTTTGTATTGGGAAAGTCTTGCCCGGTCAACTTTTGTATTGGGAAAGTCATGCCCGGTGATCTTTTGTACTGGGAAAGTCATGCCCGGTGAACTTATGTACTGGGAAAGTCATGCCCGGTGAACTTTTGTATCGGGAAAGTCATGCCCGGTGATCTTTTGTACTGGAAAAGTCATGCCCGGTGAACTTTTGTATGGGAAAAGTCATGCCCGGTGAACTTTTGTACTGGGAAAGTCATGCCCGGTGAACTTTTGTATTGGGAAAGTCATGCCCGGTGAACTTTTGTATTGGGAAAGTCATGCCCGGTGAACTTTTGTATTGGGAAAGTAATGCCCGGTGAACTTTTGTATTGGGAAAGTCATGCCCGGTGAACTTTTGTATTGGGAAAGTCATGCCCGGTGAACTTTTGTACTGGGAAAGTCATGCCCGGTGAACTTTTGTATGGGAAAAGTCATGCCCGGTGATCTTTTGTACTGGGAAAGTCATGCCCGTCAACTTTTGTATTGGGAAAGTCATGCCCGGTCAACTTTTGTATTGGGAAAGTCATGCCCGGTGAACTTTTGTATGGGAAAAGTCATGCCCGGTGATCTTTTGTACTGGGAAAGTCATGCCCGGTGAACTTTTGTATTGGGAAAGTCATGCCCGGTGAACTTTTGTATTGGGAAAGTCATGCCCGGTGAACTTTTGTATTGGGAAAGTCATGCCCGGTGATCTTTTGTACTGGGAAAGTCATGCCCGGTGAACTTTTGTATGGGAAAAGTCATGCCCGGTGATCTTTTGTACTGGGAAAGTCATGCCCGGTGAACTTTTGTATTGGGAAAGTCATGCCCGGTCAACTTTTGTATTGGGAAAGTCATGCCCGGTGAACTTTTGTATGGGAAAAGTCATGCCCGGTGATCTTTTGTACTGGGAAAGTCATGCCCGGTGAACTTTTGTATTGGGAAAGTCATGCCCGGTGAACTTTTGTATTGGGAAAGTCATGCCCGGTCAACTTTTGTATTGGGAAAGTCATGCCCGGTCAACTTTTGTATTGGGAAAGTCATGCCCGGTGAACTTTTGTATTGGGAAAGTCATGCCCGGTCAACTTTTGTATGGGAAAAGTCATGCCCGGTGAACTTTTGTATTGGGAAAGTCATGCCCGGTCAACTTTTGTATTAGGAAAGTCATGCCCGGTGAACTTTTGTACTGGGAAAGTCATGCCCGGTGAACTTTTGTATTGGGAAAGTCATGCCCGGTGAACTTTTGTATTGGGAAAGTCATGCCCGGTGAACTTTTGTATTGGGAAAGTCATGCCCGGTCAACTTTTGTATTGGGAAAGTCATGCCCGGTGATCTTTTGTACTGGGAAAGTCATGCCCGGTGATCTTTTGTACTGGGAAAGTCATGCCCGGTGAACTTTTGCATGGGAAAAGTCATGCCCGGTGATCTTTTGTACTGGGAAAGTCATGCCCGGTGAACTTTTGTATTGGGAAAGTCATGCCCGGTGATCTTTTGTACTGGGAAAGTCATGCCCGTGATCTTTTGTACTGGGAAAGTCATGCCCGGTCAACTTTTGTATTGGGAAAGTCATGCCCGGTGAACTTTTGCATTGGGAAAGTCATGCCCGGTGAACTTTTGTATTGGGAAAGTCATGCCCGGTGAACTTTTGTATTGGGAAAGTCATGCCCGGCGAACTTTTGTATTGGGAAAGTCATGCCCGGTGAACTTTTGTATTGGGAAAGTCATGCCCGGTGATCTTTTGTACTGGGAAAGTCATGCCCGGTGAACTTTTGTATGGGAAAAGTCATGCCCGGTGAACTTTTGTACTGGGAAAGTCATGCCCGGTGAACTTTTGTATTGGGAAAGTCATGCCCGGTCAACTTTTGTATTGGGAAAGTCATGCCCGGTCAACTTTTGTATTGGGAAAGTCATGCCCGGTGAACTTTTGTATTGGGAAAGTCATGCCCGGTCAACTTTTGTATTGGGAAAGTCATGCCCGGTCAACTTTTGTATTGGGAAAGTCATGCCCGGTCAACTTTTGTATTGGGAAAGTCATGCCCGGTGAACTTTTGTATTGGGAAAGTCATGCCCGGTGAACTTTTGTATTGGGAAAGTCATGCCCGGTCAACTTTTGTATTGGGAAAGTCATGCCCGGTCAACTTTTGTATTGGGAAAGTCATGCCCGGTGATCTTTTGTACTGGGAAAGTCATGCCCGGTGAACTTTTGTATTGGGAAAGTCATGCCCGGTGATCTTTTGTATGGGAAAAGTCATGCCCGGTGAACTTTTGTATTGGGAAAGTCATGCCCGGTGAACTTTTGTATTGAGAAAGTCATGCCCGGTGAACTTTTGTATTGGGAAAGTCATGCCCGGCGAACTTTTGTATTGGGAAAGTCATGCCCGGTCAACTTTTGTATTAGGAAAGTCAAGCCCGGTGATCTTTTGTACTGGGAAAGTCATGCCCGGTCAACTTTTGTATTAGGAAAGTCATGCCCGGTCAACTTTTGTATTGGGAAAGTCATGCCCGGTCAACTTTTGTATTGGGAAAGTCATGCCCGGTGATCTTTTGTACTGGGAAAGTCATGCCCGGTGAACTTTTGTATTGGGAAAGTCATGCCCGGTGAACATTTGTACTGGGAAAGTCATGCGCGGTCAACTTTTGTATTGGGAAAGTCATGTCCGGTGAACTTCTGTATGGGAAAAGTCATGCCCGGTCAACTTTTGTATTGGGAAAGTCATGCCCGGTCAACTTTTGTATGGGAAAAGTCATGCCCGGTGAACTTTTGTATTGGGAAAGTCATGCCCGGTCAACTTTTGGATTGGGAAAGTCATGCCCGGTCAACTTTTGTATTGGGAAAGTCATGCCCGGTCAACTTTTGTATTGGGAAAGTCATGCCCGGTGATCTTTTGTACTGGGAAAGTCATGCCCGGTGAACTTTTGTATTGGGAAAGTCATGCCCGGTGATCTTTTGTACTGGGAAAGTCATGCCCGGTCAACTTTTGTATTAGGAAAGTCATGCCCGGTCAACTTTTGTATGGGAAAAGTCATGCCCGGTGATCTTTTGTACTGGGAAAGTCATGCCCGGTCAACTTTTGTATTGGGAAAGTCATGCCCGGTGAACTTTTGTACTGGGAAAGTCATGCCCGGTGAACTTTTGTATTGGGAAAGTCATGCCCGGTGAACTTTTGTATTGGGAAAGTCATGCCCGGTGAACTTTTGTATTGGGAAAGTCATGCCCGGTGAACTTTTGTACTGGGAAAGTCATGCCCGGTGAACTTTTGTATTGGGAAAGTCATGCCCGGTGAACTTTTGTATTGGGAAAGTCATGCCCGGTGAACTTTTGTATTGGGAAAGTCATGCCCGGTGAACTTTTGTATTGGGAAAGTCATGCCCGGTGAACTTTTGTATTGGGAAAGTCATGCCCGGTGAACTTTTGTACTGGGAAAGTCATGCCCGGTGAACTTTTGTATTGGGAAAGTCATGCCCGGTGAACTTTTGTACTGGGAAAGTCATGCCCGGTGAACTTTTGTACTGGGAAAGTCATGCCCGGTGAACTTTTGTATTGGGAAAGTCATGCCCGGTGAACTTTTGTATTGGGAAAGTCATGCCCGGTGAACTTTTGTATTGGGAAAGTCATGCCCGGTGAACTTTTGTACTGGGAAAGTCATGCCCGGTGAACTTTTGTATTGGGAAAGTCATGCCCGGTGAACTTTTGTATTGGGAAAGTCATGCCCGGTGAACTTTTGTATTGGGAAAGTCATGCCCGGTGAACTTTTGTATTGGGGAAGTCATGCCCGGTGAACTTTTGTATTGGGAAAGTCATGCCCGGTGAACTTTTGTATGGGAAAGTCATGCCCGGTGAACTTTTGTATTGGGAAAGTCATGCCCGGTCAACTTTTGTATTGGGAAAGTCATGCCCGGTGAACTTTTGTATTGGGAAAGTCATGCCCGGTGAACTTTTGTATTGGGAAAGTCATGCCCGGTGAACTTTTGTATTGGGAAAGTCATGCCCGGTGAACTTTTGTATTGGGAAAGTCATGCCCGGTGAACTTTTGTACTGGGAAAGTCACGTCCGGTGAACTTTTGTATTGGGAAAGTCATGCCCGGTGAACTTTTGTATTGGGAAAGTCATGCCCGGTGAACTTTTGTACTGGGAAAGTCATGCCCGGTGAACTTTTGTATTGGGAAAGTCATGCCCGGTGAACTTTTGTATTGGGAAAGTCATGCCTGGTGAACTTTTGTACTGGGAAAGTCATGCCCGGTGAACTTTTGTATTGGGAAAGTCATGCCCGGTGAACTTTTGTATTGGGAAAGTCATGCCCGGTGAACTTTTGTATTGGGAAAGTTATGCCCGGTCAACTTTTGTATTGGGAAAGTCATGCCCGGTGAACTTTTGTATTGGGAAAGTCATGCCCGGTGAACTTTTGTATGGGAAAAGTCATGCCCGGTGAACTTTTGTACTGGGAAAGTCATGCCCGGTGAACTTTTGTATTGGGAAAGTCATGCCCGGTGAACTTTTGTATTGGGAAAGTTATGCCCGGTCAACTTTTGTATTGGGAAAGTCATGCCCGGTGAACTTTTGTATTGGGAAAGTCATGCCCGGTGATCTTTTGTACTGGGAAAGTCATGCCCGGTGAACTTTTGTATTAGGAAAGTCATGCCCGGTGATCTTTTGTATTGGGAAAGTCATGTCCGGTGAACTTTTGTATGGGAAAAGTCATGCCCGGTGAACTTTTGTATTGGGAAAGTCATGCCCGGTCAACTTTTGTATTGGGAAAGTCATGCCCGGTGATCTTTTGTACTGGGAAAGTCATGCCCGGTGAACTTTTGTATTGGGAAAGTCATGCCCGGTGAACTTTTGTACTGGGAAAGTCATGCCCGGTGAACTTTTGTATGGGAAAAGTCATGCCCGGTGAACTTTTGTACTGGGAAAGTCATGCCCGGTCAACTTTTGTATTGGGAAAGTCATGCCCGGTGAACTTTTGTATTGGGAAAGTCATGCCCGGTCAACTTTTGCATGGGAAAAGTCATGCCCGTCAACTTTTGTATTGGGAAAGTCATGCCCGGTGAACTTTTGTATTGGGAAAGTCATGCCCGGTGATCTTTTGTACTGGGAAAGTCATGCCCGGTGAACTTTTGTATTAGGAAAGTCATGCCCGGTGATCTTTTGTATTGGGAAAGTCATGTCCGGTGAACTTTTGTATGGGAAAAGTCATGCCCGGTGAACTTTTGTATTGGGAAAGTCATGCCCGGTCAACTTTTGTATTGGGAAAGTCATGCCCGGTGATCTTTTGTACTGGGAAAGTCATGCCCGGTGAACTTTTGTATTGGGAAAGTCATGCCCGGTGAACTTTTGTAATGGGAAAGTCATGTCCGGTGAACTTTTGTATTGGGAAAGTCATGCCCGGTGAACTTTTGTATTGGGAAAGTCATGCCCGGTGAACTTTTGTATTGGGAAAGTCATGCCCGGCGAACTTTTGTACTGGGAAAGTCATGCCCGGTGAACTTTTGTATTGGGAAAGTCATGCCCGGTGAACTTTTGTATTGGGAAAGTCATGCCCGGTGAACTTTTGTATTGGGAAAGTCATGCCCGGTGAACTTTTGTATTGGGGAAGTCATGCCCGGTGAACTTTTGTATTGGGAAAGTCATGCCCGGTGAACTTTTGTATGGGAAAGTCATGCCCGGTGAACTTTTGTATTGGGAAAGTCATGCCCGGTCAACTTTTGTATTGGGAAAGTCATGCCCGGTGAACTTTTGTATTGGGAAAGTCATGCCCGGTGAACTTTTGTATTGGGAATGTCATGCCCGGTGAACTTTTGTATTGGGAAAGTCATGCCCGGTGAACTTTTGTATTGGGAAAGTCATGCCCGGTGAACTTTTGTACTGGGAAAGTCATGTCCGGTGAACTTTTGTATTGGGAAAGTCATGCCCGGTGAACTTTTGTATTGGGAAAGTCATGCCCGGTGAACTTTTGTACTGGGAAAGTCATGCCGGGTGAACTTTTGTATTGGGAAAGTCATGCCCGGTGAACTTTTGTATTGGGAAAGTCATGCCTGGTGAACTTTTGTACTGGGAAAGTCATGCCCGGTGAACTTTTGTATTGGGAAAGTCATGCCCGGTGAACTTTTGTATTGGGAAAGTCATGCCGGGTGAACTTTTGTATTGGGAAAGTCATGCCCGGTGAACTTTTGTATTGGGAAAGTCATGCCTGGTGAACTTTTGTACTGGGAAAGTCATGCCCGGTCAACTTTTGTATTGGGAAAGTCATGCCCGGTGAACTTTTGTATTGGGAAAGTCATGCACGGTGAACTTTTGTATGGGAAAAGTCATGCCCGGTGAACTTTTGTACTGGGAAAGTCATGCCCGGTGAACTTTTGTATTGGGAAAGTCATGCCCGGTGAACTTTTGTATTGGGAAAGTTATGCCCGGTCAACTTTTGTATTGGGAAAGTCATGCCCGGTGAACTTTTGTATTGGGAAAGTCATGCCCGGTCAACTTTTGTATTGGGAAAGTCATGCCCGGTGAACTTTTGTATTGGGAAAGTCATGCCCGGTGATCTTTTGTATTAGGAAAGTCATGCCCGGTGATCTTTTGTATTGGGAAAGTCATGTCCGGTGAACTTTTGTATGGGAAAAGTCATGCCCGGTGAACTTTTGTATTGGGAAAGTCATGCCCGGTCAACTTTTGTATTGGGAAAGTCATGCCCGGTGATCTTTTGTACTGGGAAAGTCATGCCCGGTGAACTTTTGTATTGGGAAAGTCATGCCCGGTGAACTTTTGTACAGGGAAAGTCATGCCCGGTGAACTTTTGTATGGGAAAAGTCATGCCCGGTGAACTTTTGTACTGGGAAAGTCATGCCCGGTCAACTTTTGTATTGGGAAAGTCATGCCCGGTGAACTTTTGTATTGGGAAAGTCATGCCCGGTGAACTTTTGTACTGGGAAAGTCATGCCCGGTGAACTTTTGTATTGGGAAAGTCATGCCCGGTGAACTTTTGTATTGGGAAAGTCATGCCCGGTGAACTTTTATACTGGGAAAGTCATGCCCGGTGAACTTTTGTATTGGGAAAGTCATGCCCGGTCAACTTTTGCATGGGAAAAGTCATGCCCGTCAACTTTTGTATTGGGAAAGTCATGCCCGGTGATCTTTTGTACTGGGAAAGTCATGCCCGGTGAACTTTTGTATTGGGAAAGTCATGCCCGGTGAACTTTTGTATTGGGAAAGTCATGTCCGGTGATCTTTTGTACTGGAAAAGTCATGCCCGGTGAACTTTTGTACTGGGAAAGTCATGCCCGGTGAACTTTTGTATTGGGAAAGTCATGCCCGGTGAACTTTTGTATTGGGAAAGTCATGCCCGGTGATCTTTTGTACTGGGAAAGTCATGCCCGGTGAACTTTTGTATTGGGAAAGTCATGCCCGGTGAACTTTTGTATTGGGAAGGTCATGCCCGGTGAACTTTTGTATTGGGAAAGTCATGCCCGGTGAACTTTTGTATTGGGAAAGTCATGCGCGGTGAACTTTTGTACTGGGAAAGTCATGCCCGGTCAACTTTTGTATTGGGAAAGTCATGCCCGGTCAACTTTTGTATTGGGAAAGTCATGCCCGTTCAACTTTTGTATTGGGAAAGTCATGCCCGGTGATCTTTTGTACTGGGAAAGTCATGCCCGGTGAACTTTTGTATTGGGAAAGTCATGCCCGGTGAACTTTTGTATTGGGAAAGTCATGCCCGGTGAACTTTTGTACTGGGAAAGTCATGCCCGGTGAACTTTTGTATTGGGAAAGTCATGCCCGGTGATCTTTTGTATTGGGAAAGTTATGCCCGGTGAACTTTTGTATTGGAAAAGTCATGCCCATCAACTTTTGTACTGGGAAAGTCATGCCCGGTGAACTTTTGTATTGGAAAAGTCATGCCCGGTCAACTTTTGTATTGGGAAAGTCATGCCCGGTGAACTTTTGTACTGGGAAAGTCATGCCCGGTGATCTTTTGTACTGGGAAAGTCATGCCCGGTGAACTTTTGTATTGGAAAAGTCATGCCCGGTCAACTTTTGTATTGGGAAAGTCATGCCCGGTGAACTTTTGTACTGGGAAAGTCATGCCCGGTGAACTTTTGTATTGGGAAAGTCATGCCCGGTGAACTTTTGTATTGGGAAAGTCATGCCCGGTGAACTTTTGTATTGGGAAAGTCATGCCCGGTCAACTTTTGTATTGGGAAAGTCATGCCCGGTGATCTTTTGTACTGGGAAAGTCATGCCCGGTGAACTTTTGTATTGGGAAAGTCATGCCCGGTGAACTTTGGTATTGGGAAAGTCATGCCCGGTGAACTTTTGTACTGGGAAAGTCATGCCCGGTGAACTTTTGTATTGGGAAAGTCATGCCCGGTGAACTTTTGTATTGGGAAAGTCATGCCCGGTGAACTTTTGTACTGGGAAAGTCATGCCCGGTGAACTTTTGTATTGGGAAAGTCATGCCCGGTGAACTTTTGTACTGGGAAAGTCATGCCCGGTGAACTTTTGTATTGGGAAAGTCATGCCCGGTGAACTTTTGTATTGGGAAAGTCATGCCCGGTGAACTTTTGTATTGGGAAAGTCATGCCCGGTGAACTTTTGTATTGGGAAAGTCATGCCTGGTGAACTTTTGTACTGGGAAAGTCATGCCCGGTGAACTTTTGTATTGGGAAAGTCATGCCCGGTGAACTTTTGTATTGGGAAAGTCATGCCCGGTGAACTTTTGTATTGGGAAAGTTATGCCCGGTCAACTTTTGTATTGGGAAAGTCATGCCCGGTGAACTTTTGTATTGGGAAAGTCATGCCTGGTGAACTTTTGTACTGGGAAAGTCATGCCCGGTGAACTTTTGTATTGGGAAAGTCATGCCCGGTGAACTTTTGTATTGGGAAAGTCATGCCCGGTGAACTTTTGTATTGGGAAAGTCATGCCCGGTGAACTTTTGTATTGGGAAAGTTATGCCCGGTCAACTTTTATATTGGGAAAGTCATGCCCGGTGAACTTTTGTATTGGGAAAGTCATGCCTGGTGAACTTTTGTACTGGGAAAGTCATGCCCGGTGAACTTTTGTATTGGGAAAGTCATGCCCGGTGAACTTTTGTATTGGGAAAGTCATGCCTGGTGAACTTTTGTACTGGGAAAGTCATGCCCGGTGAACTTTTGTATTGGGAAAGTCATGCCCGGTGAACTTTTGTATTGGGAAAGTCATGCCCGGTGAACTTTTGTATTGGGAAAGTCATGCCCGGTGAACTTTTGTATTGGGAAAGTCATGCCTGGTGAACTTTTGTACTGGGAAAGTCATGTCCGGTGAACTTTTGTATTGGGAAAGTCATGCCCGGTGAACTTTTGTATTGGGAAAGTCATGCCCGGTGAACTTTTGTACTGGGAAAGTCATGCCGGGTGAACTTTTGTATTGGGAAAGTCATGCCCGGTGAACTTTTGTATTGGGAAAGTCATGCCTGGTGAACTTTTGTACTGGGAAAGTCATGCCCGGTGAACTTTTGTATTGGGAAAGTCATGCCCGGTGAACTTTTGTATTGGGAAAGTCATGCCCGGTGAACTTTTGTATTGGGAAAGTTATGCCCGGTCAACTTTTGTATTGGGAAAGTCATGCCCGGTGAACTTTTGTATTGGGAAAGTCATGCACGGTGAACTTTTGTATGGGAAAAGTCATGCCCGGTGAACTTTTGTACTGGGAAAGTCATGCCCGGTGAACTTTTGTATTGGAAAAGTCATGCCCGGTGAACTTTTGTATTGGGAAAGTTATGCCCGGTCAACTTTTGTATTGGGAAAGTCATGCCCGGTGAACTTTTGTATTGGGAAAGTCATGCCCGGTGATCTTTTGTACTGGGAAAGTCATGCCCGGTGAACTTTTGTATTAGGAAAGTCATGCCCGGTGATCTTTTGTATTGGGAAAGTCATGTCCGGTGAACTTTTGTATGGGAAAAGTCATGCCCGGTGAACTTTTGTATTGGGAAAGTCATGCCCGGTCAACTTTTGTATTGGGAAAGTCATGCCCGGTGATCTTTTGTACTGGGAAAGTCATGCCCGGTGAACTTTTGTATTGGGAAAGTCATGCCCGGTGAACTTTTGTACTGGGAAAGTCATGCCCGGTGAACTTTTGTATGGGAAAAGTCATGCCCGGTGAACTTTTGTACTGGGAAAGTCATGCCCGGTCAACTTTTGTATTGGGAAAGTCATGCCCGGTGAACTTTTGTATTGGGAAAGTCATGCCCGGTCAACTTTTGCATGGGAAAAGTCATGCCCGTCAACTTTTGTATTGGGAAAGTCATGCCCGGTGAACTTTTGTATTGGGAAAGTCATGCCCGGTGATCTTTTGTACTGGGAAAGTCATGCCCGGTGAACTTTTGTATTAGGAAAGTCATGCCCGGTGAACTTTTGTATTGGGAAAGTCATGTCCGGTGAACTTTTGTATGGGAAAAGTCATGCCCGGTGAACTTTTGTATTGGGAAAGTCATGCCCGGTCAACTTTTGTATTGGGAAAGTCATGCCCGGTGATCTTTTGTACTGGGAAAGTCATGCCCGGTGAACTTTTGTATTGGGAAAGTCATGCCCGGTGAACTTTTGTACTGGGAAAGTCATGCCCGGTGAACTTTTGTATTGGGAAAGTCATGCCCGGTGAACTTTTGTATTGGGAAAGTCATGCCCGGTGAACTTTTATACTGGGAAAGTCATGCCCGGTGAACTTTTGTATTGGGAAAGTCATGCCCGGTCAACTTTTGCATGGGAAAAGTCATGCCCGTCAACTTTTGTATTGGGAAAGTCATGCCCGGTGATCTTTTGTACTGGGAAAGTCATGCCCGGTGAACTTTTGTATTGGGAAAGTCATGCCCGGTGAACTTTTGTATTGGGAAAGTCATGCCCGGTGATCTTTTGTACTGGAAAAGTCATGCCCGGTGAACTTTTGTACTGGGAAAGTCATGCCCGGTGAACTTTTGTATTGGGAAAGTCATGCCCGGTGAACTTTTGTATTGGGAAAGTCATGCCCGGTGATCTTTTGTACTGGGAAAGTCATGCCCGGTGAACTTTTGTATTGGGAAAGTCATGCCCGGTGAACTTTTGTATTGGGAAGGTCATGCCCGGTGAACTTTTGTATTGGGAAAGTCATGCCCGGTGAACTTTTGTATTGGGAAAGTCATGCGCGGTGAACTTTCGTACTGGGAAAGTCATGCCCGGTCAACTTTTGTATTGGGAAAGTCATGCCCGGTCAACTTTTGTATTGGGAAAGTCATGCCCGTTCAACTTTTGTATTGGGAAAGTCATGCCCGGTGATCTTTTGTACTGGGAAAGTCATGCCCGGTGAACTTTTGTATTGGGAAAGTCATGCCCGGTGAACTTTTGTATTGGGAAAGTCATGCCCGGTGAACTTTTGTACTGGGAAAGTCATGCCCGGTGAACTTTTGTATTGGGAAAGTCATGCCCGGTGAACTTTTGTATTGGGAAAGTTATGCCCGGTGAACTTTTGTATTGGAAAAGTCATGCCCATCAACTTTTGTACTGGGAAAGTCATGCCCGGTGAACTTTTGTATTGGAAAAGTCATGCCCGGTCAACTTTTGTATTGGGAAAGTCATGCCCGGTGAACTTTTGTACTGGGAAAGTCATGCCCGGTGATCTTTTGTACTGGGAAAGTCATGCCCGGTGAACTTTTGTATTGGAAAAGTCATGCCCGGTCAACTTTTGTATTGGGAAAGTCATGCCCGGTGAACTTTTGTACTGGGAAAGTCATGCCCGGTGAACTTTTGTATTGGGAAAGTCATGCCCGGTGAACTTTTGTATTGGGAAAGTCATGCCCGGTGAACTTTTGTATTGGGAAAGTCATGCCCGGTCAACTTTTGTATTGGGAAAGTCATGCCCGGTGATCTTTTGTACTGGGAAAGTCATGCCCGGTGAACTTTTGTATTGGGAAAGTCATGCCCGGTGAACTTTGGTATTGGGAAAGTCATGCCCGGTGAACTTTTGTACTGGGAAAGTCATGCCCGGTGAACTTTTGTATTGGGAAAGTCATGCCCGGTGAACTTTTGTATTGGGAAAGTCATGCCCGGTGAACTTTTGTACTGGGAAAGTCATGCCCGGTGAACTTTTGTATTGGGAAAGTCATGCCCGGTGAACTTTTGTACTGGGAAAGTCATGCCCGGTGAACTTTTGTATTGGGAAAGTCATGCCCGGTGAACTTTTGTATTGGGAAAGTCATGCCCGGTGAACTTTTGTACTGGGAAAGTCATGCCCGGTCAACTTTTGTATTGGGAAAGTCATGCCCGGTGAACTTTTGTATTGGGAAAGTCATGCCCGGTGAACTTTTGTATGGGAAAAGTCATGCCCGGTGAACTTTTGTACTGGGAAAGTCATGCCCGGTGAACTTTTGTATTGGGAAAGTCATGCCCGGTGAACTTTTGTATTGGGAAAGTTATGCCCGGTCAACTTTTGTATTGGGAAAGTCATGCCCGGTGAACTTTTGTATTGGGAAAGTCATGCCCGGTGATCTTTTGTACTGGGAAAGTCATGCCCGGTGAACTTTTGTATTAGGAAAGTCATGCCCGGTGATCTTTTGTATTGGGAAAGTCATGCCCGGTGAACTTTTGTATGGGAAAAGTCATGCCCGGTGAACTTTTGTATTGGGAAAGTCATGCCCGGTCAACTTTTGTATTGGGAAAGTCATGCCCGGTGATCTTTTGTACTGGGAAAATCATGCCCGGTGAACTTTTGTATTGGGAAAGTCATGCCCGGTGATCTTTTGTACTGGGAAAGTCATGCCCGGTGAACTTTTGTATTGGGGAAGTCATGCCCGGTGAACTTTTGTACTGGGAAAGTCATGCCCGGTGAACTTTTGTATGGGAAAAGTCATGCCCGGTGAACTTTTGTACTGGGAAAGTCATGCCCGGTCAACTTTTGTATTGGGAAAGTCATGCCCGGTGAACTTTTGTATTGGGAAAGTCATGCCCGGTGAACTTTTGCATGGGAAAAGTCATGCCCGTCAACTTTTGTATTGGAAAAGTCATGCCCGGTGATCTTTTGTACTGGGAAAGTCATGCCCGGTGAACTTTTGTATTGGGAAAGTCATGCCCGGTGAACTTTTGTATTGGGAAAGTCATGCCCGGTGAACTTTTGTACTGGGAAAGTCATGCCCGGTGAACTTTTGTATTGGGAAAGTCATGCCCGGTCAACTTTTGTATTGGGAAAGTCATGCCCGGTGAACTTTTGTATTGGGAAAGTCATGCCCGGTGAACATTTGTACTGGGAAAGTCATGCCCGGTCAACTTTTGTATTGGGAAAGTCATGCCCGGTGATCTTTTGTACTGGGAAAGTCATGCCCGGTGAACTTTTGTATTGGGAAAGTCATGCCCGGTGAACTTTTGCATGGGAAAAGTCATGCCCGTCAACTTTTGTATTGGGAAAGTCATGCCCGGTGATCTTTTGTACTGGGAAAGTCATGCCCGGTGAACTTTTGTATTGGGGAAGTCATGCCCGGTGAACTTTTGTATTGGGAAAGTCATGCCCGGTGATCTTTTGTACTGGGAAAGTCATGCCCGGTGAACTTTTGTACTGGGAAAGTCATGCCCGGCGAACTTTTGTATTGGGAAAGTCATGCCCGGTGAACTTTTGTATTGGGAAAGTCATGCCCGGTGATCTTTTGTACTGGGAAAGTCATGCCCGGTGAACTTTTGTATTGGGAAAGTCATGCCCGGTGAACTTTTGTATTTTGGGAAGGTCATGCCCGGTGAACTTTTGTATTGGGAAAGTCATGCCCGGTGAACTTTTGTATTGGGAAAGTCATGCCCGGTGAACTTTTGTACTGGGAAAGTCATGCCCGGTCAACTTTTGTATTGGGAAAGTCATGCCCGGTCAACTTTTGTATTGGGAAAGTCATGCCCGGTCAACTTTTGTATTGGGAAAGTCATGCCCGGTGATCTTTTGTACTGGGAAAGTCATGCCCGGTGAACTTTTGTATTGGGAAAGTCATGCCCGGTGAACTTTTGTATTGGGAAAGTCATGCCCGGTGAACTTTTGTACTGGGAAAGTCATGCCCGGTGAACTTTTGTATTGGGAAAGTCATGCCCGGTGAACTTTTGTATTGGGAAAGTCATGCCCGGTGAACTTTTGTATTGGAAAAGTCATGCCCGTCAACTTTTGTACTGGGAAAGTCATGCCCGGTGAACTTTTGTATTGGAAAAGTCATGCCCGGTCAACTTTTGTATTGGGAAAGTCATGCCCGGTGAACTTTTGTACTGGGAAAGTCATGCCCGGTGATCTTTTGTACTGGGAAAGTCATGCCCGGTGAACTTTTGTATTGGAAAAGTCATGCCCGGTCAACTTTTGTATTGGGAAAGTCATGCCCGGTGAACTTTTGTACTGGGAAAGTCATGCCCGGTGAACTTTTGTATTGGGAAAGTCATGCCCGGTGAACTTTTGTATTGGGAAAGTCATGCCCGGTGAACTTTTGTATTGGGAAAGTCATGCCCGGTCAACTTTTGTATTGGGAAAGTCATGCCCGGTGATCTTTTGTACTGGGAAAGTCATGCCCGGTGATCTTTTGTACTGGGAAAGTCATGCCCGGTGAACTTTTGTACTGGGAAAGTCATGCCCGGCGAACTTTTGTATTGGGAAAGTCATGCCCGGTGAACTTTTGTATTGGGAAAGTCATGCCCGGTGATCTTTTGTACTGGGAAAGTCATGCCCGGTGAACTTTTGTATTGGGAAAGTCATGCCCGGTGAACTTTTGTATTTTGGGAAGGTCATGCCCGGTGAACTTTTGTATTGGGAAAGTCATGCCCGGTGAACTTTTGTATTGGGAAAGTCATGCCCGGTGAACTTTTGTACTGGGAAAGTCATGCCCGGTCAACTTTTGTATTGGGAAAGTCATGCCCGGTCAACTTTTGTATTGGGAAGTCATGCCCGGTCAACTTTTGTATTGGGAAAGTCATGCCCGGTGATCTTTTGTACTGGGAAAGTCATGCCCGGTGAACTTTTGTATTGGGAAAGTCATGCCCGGTGAACTTTTGTATTGGGAAAGTCATGCCCGGTGAACTTTTGTACTGGGAAAGTCATGCCCGGTGAACTTTTGTATTGGGAAAATCATGCCCGGTGAACTTTTGTATTGGGAAAGTCATGCCCGGTGAACTTTTGTATTGGAAAAGTCATGCCCGTCAACTTTTGTACTGGGAAAGTCATGCCCGGTGAACTTTTGTATTGGAAAAGTCATGCCCGGTCAACTTTTGTATTGGGAAAGTCATGCCCGGTGAACTTTTGTACTGGGAAAGTCATGCCCGGTGATCTTTTGTACTGGGAAAGTCATGCCCGGTGAACTTTTGTATTGGAAAAGTCATGCCCGGTCAACTTTTGTATTGGGAAAGTCATGCCCGGTGAACTTTTGTACTGGGAAAGTCATGCCCGGTGAACTTTTGTATTGGGAAAGTCATGCCCGGTGAACTTTTGTATTGGGAAAGTCATGCCCGGTGAACTTTTGTATTGGGAAAGTCATGCCCGGTCAACTTTTGTATTGGGAAAGTCATGCCCGGTGATCTTTTGTACTGGGAAAGTCATGCCCGCTGAACTTTTGTATGGGAAAAGTCATGCCCGGTGAACTTTTGTATTGGGAAAGTCATGCCCGGTGAACTTTTGTATTGGGAAAGTCATGCCCGGTGTACTTTTGTACTGGGAAAGTCATGCCCGGTGAACTTTTGTATTGGGAAAGTCATGCCCGGTGAACTTTTGTATTGGGAAAGTCATGCCCGGTGAACCTTTGTACTGGGAAAGTCATGCCCGGTGAACTTTTGTATTGGGAAAGTCATGCCCGGTGAACTTTTGTATTGGGTAAGTCATGCCCGGTGAACTTTTGTACTGGGAAAGTCATGCCCGGTGAACTTTTGTATTGGGAAAGCCATGCCCGGTGAACTTTTGTACTGGGAAAGTCATGCCCGGTGAACTTTTGTATTGGGAAAGTCATGCCCGGCGAACTTTTGTATTGGGAAAGTCATGCCCGGTGAACTTTTGTACTGGGAAAGTCATGCCCGGTGAACTTTTGTATTGGGAAAGTCATGCCCGGTGAACTTTTGTATTGGGAAAGTCATGCCCGGTGAACTTTTGTACTGGGAAAGTCATGCCCGGTGAACTTTTGTATTGGGAAAGTCATGCCCGGTGAACTTTTGTATTGGGAAAGTCATGCCCGGTGAACTTTTGTATTGGAAAAGTCATGCCCGGTGATATTTTGTACTGGGAAAGTCATGCCCGGTGAACTTTTGTATGGGAAAAGTCATGCCCGGTGAACTTTTGTATTGGGAAAGTCATGCCCGGTGAACTTTTGTATTGGGAAAGTCATGCCCGGTGATCTTTTGTACTGGGAAAGTCATGCCCGGTGAACATTTGTACTGGGAAAGTCATGCCCGGTCAACTTTTGTATTGGGAAAGTCATGCCCGGTGATCTTTTGTACTGGGAAAGTCATGCCCGGTGAACTTTTGTATTGGGAAAGTCATGCCAGGTGAACTTTTGTATTGGGAAAGTCATGCCCGGTCAACTTTTGTATTGGGAAAGTCATGCCCGGTGATCTTTTGTACTGGGAAAGTCATGCCCGGTCAACTTTTGTATTGGGAAAGTCATGCCCGGTGATCTTTTGTACTGGGAAAGTCATGCCCGGTGAACTTTTGTCTGGGAAAGTCATGCCCGGTGAACTTTTGTATTGGGAAAGTCATGCCCGGTGAACTTTGGTATTGGGAAAGTCGTGCCCGGTGAACTTTTGTATTGGGAAAGTCATGCCCGGTGAACTTTTGTATTGGGAAAGTCATGCCCGCTCAACTTTTGTATTGGAAAAGTCATGCCCGGTGAACTTTTGTATTGGGAAAGTCATGCCCGGTGAACTTTTGTATTGGGAAAGTCATGCCCGGTGAACATTTGTATTGGGAAAGTCATGCCCGGTGATCTTTTGTAATGGGAAAGTCATGCCCGGTGAACTTTTGTATTGGGAAAGTCATGCCCGGTGATCTTTTGTACTGGGAAAGTCATGCCCGGTGAACTTTTGTATTGGGAAAGTCATGCCCGGTGAACTTTTGTATTGGGAAAGTCATGCCCGGTGAACTTCTGTGCTGGGAAAGTCATGCCCGGTGAACTTTTGTATTTGGAAAGTCATGCCCGGTGAACTTTTGTATTGGGAAAGTCATGCCCGGTGAACATTTGTACTGGGAAAGTCATGCCCGGTCAACTTTTGTATTGGGAAAGTCATGCCCGGTGATCTTTTGTATTGGGAAAGTCATGCCCGGTGAACTTTTGTACTGGGAAAGTCATGCCCGGTGAACTTTTGTATTGGGAAAGTCATGCCCGGTGAACTTTTGTACTGGGAAAGTCATGCCCGGTGAACTTTTGTATTGGGAAAGTCATGCCCGGTGAACTTTTGTATTGGGAAAGTCATGCCCGGTGAACTTTTGTACTGGGAAAGTCATGCCCGGTGAACTTTTGTATTGGGAAAGTCATGCCCGGTGAACTTTTGTATTGGGAAAGTCATGCCCGGTGAACTTTTGTATTGGGAAAGTCATGCCCGGTGAACTTTTGTATTGGGAAAGTCATGCCCGGTGAACTTTTGTACTGGGAAAGTCATGCCCGGTGAACTTTTGTATTGGGAAAGTCATGCCCGGTGAACTTTTGTATTGGGAAAGTCATGCCCGGTGAACTTCTGTATTGGGAAAGTCATGCCCGGTCAACTTTTGTATTGGGAAAGTCATGCCCGGTGAACTTTTGTATTGGGAAAGTCATGCCCGGTGATCTTTTGTACTGGGAAAGTCATGCCCGGTGAACTTTTGTATGGGAAAAGTCATGCCCGGTGATCTTTTGTACTGGGAAATTCATGCCCGGTCAACTTTTGTATTGGGAAAATCATGCCCGGTGAACTTTTGTACTGGGAAAGTCATGCCCGGTGAACTTTTGTATTGGGAAAGTCATGCCCGGTGAACTTTTGTATTGGGAAAGTCATGCCCGGTGAACTTTTGTATTGGGAAAGACATGCCCGGTGAACTTTTGTACTGGGAAAGTCATGCCCGGTGAACTTTTGTATTGGGAAAGTCATGTTCGGTGAACTTTTGTATTGGGAAAGTCATGCCCGGTGAACTTTTGTATTGGCAAAGTCATGCCCGGTGAACTTTTGTATTGGGAAAGTCATGCCCGGTGAACTTTTGTATTGGGAAAGTCATGCCCGGTGAACTTTTGTACTGGGAAAGTCATGCCCGGTGAACTTTTGTATTGGGAAAGTCATGCCCGGTGAACTTTTGTATTGGGAAAGTCATGCCCGGTGAACTTTTGTATTGGGAAAGTCATGCCCGGTGAACTTTTGTATGGGAAAAGTCATGCCCAGTGATCTTTTGTACTGGGAAAGTCATGCCCGGTGAACTTTTGTATTGGAAAAGTCATGCCCGGTCAACTTTTGTATTGGGAAAGTCATGCCCGGTGAACTTTTGTACTGGGAAAGTCATGCCCGGTGAACTTTTGTATTGGGAAAGTCATGCCCGGTGAACTTTTGTATTGGGAAAGTCATGCCCGGTGAACTTTTGTATTGGGAAAGTCATGCCCGGTCAACTTTTGTATTGGGAAAGTCATGCCCGGTGATCTTTTGTACTGGGAAAGTCATGCCCGGTGATCTTTTGTACTGGGAAAGTCATGCCCGGTGAACTTTTGTACTGGGAAAGTCATGCCCGGCGAACTTTTGTATTGGGAAAGTCATGCCCGGTGAACTTTTGTATTGGGAAAGTCATGCCCGGTGATCTTTTGTATTGGGAAAGTCATGCCCGGTGAACTTTTGTATTTTGGGAAGGTCATGCCCGGTGAACTTTTGTATTGGGAAAGTCATGCCCGGTGAACTTTTGTATTGGGAAAGTCATGCCCGGTGAACTTTTGTACTGGGAAAGTCATGCCCGGTCAACTTTTGTATTGGGAAAGTCATGCCCGGTCAACTTTTGTATTGGGAAAGTCATGCCCGGTCAACTTTTGTATTGGGAAAGTCATGCCCGGTGATCTTTTGTACTGGGAAAGTCATGCCCGGTGAACTTTTGTATTGGGAAAGTCATGCCCGGTGAACTTTTGTATTGGGAAAGTCATGCCCGGTGAACTTTTGTACTGGGAAAGTCATGCCCGGTGAACTTTTGTATTGGGAAAATCATGCCCGGTGAACTTTTGTATTGGGAAAGTCATGCCCGGTGAACTTTTGTATTGGAAAAGTCATGCCCGTCAACTTTTGTACTGGGAAAGTCATGCCCGGTGAACTTTTGTATTGGAAAAGTCATGCCCGGTCAACTTTTGTATTGGGAAAGTCATGCCTGGTGAACTTTTGTACTGGGAAAGTCATGCCCGGTGATCTTTTGTACTGGGAAAGTCATGCCCGGTGAACTTTTGTATTGGAAAAGTCATGCCCGGTCAACTTTTGTATTGGGAAAGTCATGCCCGGTGAACTTTTGTACTGGGAAAGTCATGCCCGGTGAACTTTTGTATTGGGAAAGTCATGCCCGGTGAACTTTTGTATTGGGAAAGTCATGCCCGGTGAACTTTTGTATTGGGAAAGTCATGCCCGGTCAACTTTTGTATTGGGAAAGTCATGCCCGGTGATCTTTTGTACTGGGAAAGTCATGCCCGCTGAACTTTTGTATGGGAAAAGTCATGCCCGGTGAACTTTTGTATTGGGAAAGTCATGCCCGGTGAACTTTTGTATTGGGAAAGTCATGCCCGGTGTACTTTTGTACTGGGAAAGTCATGCCCGGTGAACTTTTGTATTGGGAAAGTCATGCCCGGTGAACTTTTGTATTGGGAAAGTCATGCCCGGTGAACCTTTGTACTGGGAAAGTCATGCCCGGTGAACTTTTGTATTGGGAAAGTCATGCCCGGTGAACTTTTGTATTGGGAAAGTCATGCCCGGTGAACTTTTGTACTGGGAAAGTCATGCCCGGTGAACTTTTGTATTGGGAAAGCCATGCCCGGTGAACTTTTGTATTGGGAAAGTCATGCCCGGCGAACTTTTGTATTGGGAAAGTCATGCCCGGTGAACTTTTGTACTGGGAAAGTCATGCCCGGTGAACTTTTGTATTGGGAAAGTCATGCCCGGTGAACTTTTGTATTGGGAAAGTCATGCCCGGTGAACTTTTGTACTGGGAAAGTCATGCCCGGTGAACTTTTGTATTGGGAAAGTCATGCCCGGTGAACTTTTGTATTGGGAAAGTCATGCCCGGTGAACTTTTGTATTGGAAAAGTCATGCCCGGTGATATTTTGTACTGGGAAAGTCATGCCCGGTGAACTTTTGTATGGGAAAAGTCATGCCCGGTGAACTTTTGTATTGGGAAAGTCATGCCCGGTGAACTTTTGTATTGGGAAAGTCATGCCCGGTGATCTTTTGTACTGGGAAAGTCATGCCCGGTGAACATTTGTACTGGGAAAGTCATGCCCGGTCAACTTTTGTATTGGGAAAGTCATGCCCGGTGATCTTTTGTACTGGGAAAGTCATGCCCGGTGAACTTTTGTATTGGGAAAGTCATGCCCGGTGAACTTTTGTATTGGGAAAGTCATGCCCGGTCAACTTTTGTATTGGGAAAGTCATGCCCGGTGATCTTTTGTACTGGGAAAGTCATGCCCGGTCAACTTTTGTATTGGGAAAGTCATGCCCGGTGATCTTTTGTACTGGGAAAGTCATGCCCGGTGAACTTTTGTCTGGGAAAGTCATGCCCGATGAACTTTTGTATTGGGAAAGTCATGCCCGGTGAACTTTGGTATTGGGAAAGTCGTGCCCGGTGAACTTTTGTATTGGGAAAGTCATGCCCGGTGAACTTTTGTATTGGGAAAGTCATGCCCGCTCAACTTTTGTATTGGAAAAGTCATGCCCGGTGAACTTTTGTATTGGGAAAGTCATGCCCGGTGAACTTTTGTATTGGGAAAGTCATGCCCGGTGAACATTTGTATTGGGAAAGTCATGCCCGGTGATCTTTTGTAATCGGAAAGTCATGCCCGGTGAACTTTTGTATTGGGAAAGTCATGCCCGGTGATCTTTTGTACTGGGAAAGTCATGCCCGGTGAACTTTTGTATTGGGAAAGTCATGCCCGGTGAACTTTTGTATTGGGAAAGTCATGCCCGGTGAACTTCTGTGCTGGGAAAGTCATGCCCGGTGAACTTTTGTATTTGGAAAGTCATGCCCGGTGAACTTTTGTATTGGGAAAGTCATGCCCGGTGAACATTTGTACTGGGAAAGTCATGCCCGGTCAACATTTGTATTGGGAAAGTCATGCCCGGTGATCTTTTGTATTGGGAAAGTCATGCCCGGTGAACTTTTGTACTGGGAAAGTCATGCCCGGTGAACTTTTGTATTGGGAAAGTCATGCCCGGTGAACTTTTGTACTGGGAAAGTCATGCCCGGTCAACTTTTGTATTGGGAAAGTCATGCCCGGTGAACTTTTGTATTGGGAAAGTCATGCCCGGTGAACTTTTGTATTGGGAAAGTCATGCCCGGTGAACTTTTGTATTGGGAAAGTCATGCCCGGTGAACTTTTGTATTGGGAAAGTCATGCCCGGTGAACTTTTGTACTGGGAAAGTCATGCCCGGTGAACTTTTGTATTGGGAAAGTCATGCCCGGTGAACTTCTGTATTGGGAAAGTCATGCCCGGTCAACTTTTGTATTGGGAAAGTCATGCCCGGTGAACTTTTGTATTGGGAAAGTCATGCCCGGTGATCTTTTGTACTGGGAAAGTCATGCCCGGTGAACTTTTGTATGGGAAAAGTCATGCCCGGTGATCTTTTGTACTGGGAAAGTCATGCCCGGTCAACTTTTGTATTGGGAAAATCATGCCCGGTGAACTTTTGTACTGGGAAAGTCATGCCCGGTGAACTTTTGTATTGGGAAAGTCATGCCCGGTGAACTTTTGTATTGGGAAAGTCATGCCCGGTGAACTTTTGTATTGGGAAAGACATGCCCGGTGAACTTTTGTACTGGGAAAGTCATGCCCGGTGAACTTTTGTATTGGGAAAGTCATGTTCGGTGAACTTTTGTATTGGGAAAGTCATGCCCGGTGAACTTTTGTATTGGCAAAGTCATGCCCGGTGAACTTTTGTATTGGGAAAGTCATGCCCGGTGAACTTTTGTATTGGGAAAGTCATGCCCGGTGAACTTTTGTACTGGGAAAGTCATGCCCGGTGAACTTTTGTATTGGGAAAGTCATGCCCGGTGAACTTTTGTATTGGGAAAGTCATGCCCGGTGAACTTTTGTATTGGGAAAGTCATGCCCGGTGAACTTTTGTATTGGGAAAGTCATGCCCGGTGAACTTTTGTACTGGGAAAGTTATGCCCGGTGAACTTTTGTATTGGGAAAGTCATGCCCGGTGAACTTTTGTATTGGGAAAGTCATGCCCGGTGAACTTTTGTATTGGGAAAGTCATGCCCGAACAACTTTTGTATTGGGAAAGTCATGCCCGGTGAACTTTTGTACTGGGAAAGTCATGCCCGGTGAACTTTTGTATGGGAAAAGTCATGCCCGGTGAACTTTTGTATTGGGAAAGTCATGCCCGGTGAACTTTTGTATTGGGAAAGTCATGCCCGGTGAACTTTTGTATTGGGAAAGTCATGCCCGGTGAACTTTTGTAGTGGGAAAGTCATGCCCGGTGAACTTTTGTACTGGGAATGTCATGCCCGGTGAACTTTTGTATTGGGAAAGTTATGCCCGGTGAACTTTTGTATTGGGAAAGTCATGCCCGGTGAACTTTTGTACTGGGAAAGTCATGCCCGGTGAACTTTTGTATTGGGAAAGTCATGCCCGGTGAACTTTTGTACTGGGAAAGTCATGCCCGGTGAACTTTTGTATTGGGAAAGTCATGCCCGTCAACTTTTGTACTGGGAAAGTCATGCCCGGTCAACTTTTGTATTGGGAAAGTCATGCCCGGTGAACTTTTGTATTGGAAAAGTCATGCCCGTCAACTTTTGTATTGGGAAAGTCAAGCCCGGTGATCTTTTGTACTGGGAAAGTCATGCCCGGTGAACTTTTGTATTGGAAAAGTCATGCCCGGTCAACTTTTGTATTGGGAAAGTCATGCCCGGTGAACTTTTGTACTGGGAAAGTCATGCCCGGTGAACTTTTGTATTGGGAAAGTCATGCCCGGTGAACTTTTGTACTGGGAAGGTCATGCCCGGTGAACTTTTGTATTGGGAAAGTCATGTTCGGTGAACTTTTGTATTGGGAAAGTCATGCCCGGTGAACTTTTGTATTGGAAAAGTCATGCCCGTCAACTTTTGTACTGGGAAAGTCATACCCGGTCAACTTTTGTATTGGGAAAGTCATGCCCGGTGAACTTTTGTATTGGAAAAGTCATGCCCGTCAACTTTTGTATTGGGAAAGTCATGCCCGGTGATCTTTTGTACTGGGAAAGTCATGCCCGGTGAACTTTTGTATTGGAAAAGTCCTGCCCGGTCTACTTTTGTATTGGGAAAGTCATGCCCGGTGAACTTTTGTACTGGGAAAGTCATGCCCGGTGAACTTTTGTATTGGGAAAGTCATGCCCGGTGAACTTTTGTATTGGGAAAGTCATGCCCGGTGAACTTTTGTATTGGGAAAGTCATGCCCGGTCAACTTTTGTATTGGGAAAGTCATGCCCGGTGATCTTTTGTACTGGGAAAGTCATGCCCGGTGAACTTTTGTATGGGAAAAGTCATGCCCGGTGAACTTTTGTATTGGGAAAGTCATGCCCGGTGAACTTTTGTATTGGGAAAGTCATGCCCGGTGAACTTTTGTACTGGGAAGGTCATGCCCGGTGAACTTTTGTATTGGGAAAGTCATGCCCGGTGAACTTTTGTATTGGGAAAGTCATGCCCGGTGAACTTTTGTACTGGGAAAGTCATGCCCGGTGAACTTTTGTATTGGGAAAGTCATGCCCGGTGAACTTTTGTATTGGGAAAGTCATGCCCGGTGAACTTTTGTACTGGGAAAGTCATGCCCGGTGAACTTTTGTATTGGGAAAGTCATGCCCGGTGAACTTTTGTATTGGGAAAGTCATGCCCGGTGAACTTTTGTATTGGGAAAGTCATGCCCGGTGATCTTTTGTACTGGGAAAGTCATGCCCGGTGAACTTTTGTATGGGAAAAGTCATGCCCGGTGAACTTTTGTATTGGGAAAGTCATGCCCGGTGAACTTTTGTATTGGGAAAGTCATGCCCGGTGATCTTTTGTACTGGGAAAGTCATGCCCGGTGAACATTTGTACTGGGAAAGTCATGCCCGGTCAACTTTTGTATTGGGAAAGTCATGCCCGGTGATCTTTTGTACTGGGAAAGTCATGCCCGGTGAACTTTTGTATTGGGAAAGTCATGCCCGGTGAACTTTTGTATTGGGAAAGTCATGCCCAGTGAACTTTTGTACTGGGAAAGTCATGCCCGGTGAACTTTTGTATTGGGAAAGTCATGCCCGGTGAACTTTTGTACTGGGAAAGTCATGCCCAGTGAACTTTTGTATTGGGAAGTCATGCCCGGTGAACTTTTGTATTGGGAAAGTCATGCCCGGTGAACTTTTGTATTGGGAAAGTCATGCCCGGTCAACTTTTGTATTGGGAAAGTCATGCCCGGTGATCTTTTGTATGGGAAAAGTCATGCCCGGTGAACTTTTGTATGGGAAAAGTCATGCCCGGTGAACTTTTGTATTGGGAAAGTCATGCCCGGTGAACTTTTGTATTGGGAAAGTCATGTCCGGTGAACTTTTGTACTGGGAAAGTCATGCCCGGTGAACTTTTGTATTGGGAAAGTCATGCCCGGTGAACTTTTGTATTGGGAAAGTCATGCCCGGTGAACTTTTGTACTGGGAAAGTCATGCCCGGTGAACTTTTGTATTGGGAAAGTCATGCCCGGTCAACTTTTGTATTGGGAAAGTCATGCCCGGTGAACTTTTGTACTGGGAAAGTCATGCCCGGTGAACTTTTGTATTGGAAAAGTCATGCCCGGTGATATTTTGTACTGGGAAAGTCATGCCCGGTGAACTTTTGTATGGGAAAAGTCATGCCCGGTGAACTTTTGTATTGGGAAAGTCATGCCCGGTGAACTTTTGTATTGGGAAAGTCATGCCCGGTGATCTTTTGTACTGGGAAAGTCATGCCCGGTGAACATTTGTACTGGGAAAGTCATGCCCGGTCAACTTTTGTATTGGGAAAGTCATGCCCGGTGATCTTTTGTACTGGGAAAGTCATGCCCGGTGAACTTTTGTATTGGGAAAGTCATGCCCGGTGAACTTTTGTATTGGGAAAGTCATGCCCGGTCAACTTTTGTATTGGGAAAGTCATGCCCGGTGATCTTTTGTACTGGGAAAGTCATGCCCGGTCAACTTTTGTATTGGGAAAGTCATGCCCGGTGATCTTTTGTACTGGGAAAGTCATGCCCGGTGAACTTTTGTCTGGGAAAGTCATGCCCGATGAACTTTTGTATTGGGAAAGTCATGCCCGGTGAACTTTGGTATTGGGAAAGTCGTGCCCGGTGAACTTTTGTATTGGGAAAGTCATGCCCGGTGAACTTTTGTATTGGGAAAGTCATGCCCGCTCAACTTTTGTATTGGAAAAGTCATGCCCGGTGAACTTTTGTATTGGGAAAGTCATGCCCGGTGAACTTTTGTATTGGGAAAGTCATGCCCGGTGAACATTTGTATTGGGAAAGTCATGCCCGGTGATCTTTTGTAATGGGAAAGTCATGCCCGGTGAACTTTTGTATTGGGAAAGTCATGCCCGGTGATCTTTTGTACTGGGAAAGTCATGCCCGGTGAACTTTTGTATTGGGAAAGTCATGCCCGGTGAACTTTTGTATTGGGAAAGTCATGCCCGGTGAACTTCTGTGCTGGGAAAGTCATGCCCGGTGAACTTTTGTATTTGGAAAGTCATGCCCGGTGAACTTTTGTATTGGGAAAGTCATGCCCGGTGAACATTTGTACTGGGAAAGTCATGCCCGGTCAACTTTTGTATTGGGAAAGTCATGCCCGGTGATCTTTTGTATTGGGAAAGTCATGCCCGGTGAACTTTTGTACTGGGAAAGTCATGCCCGGTGAACTTTTGTATTGGGAAAGTCATGCCCGGTGAACTTTTGTACTGGGAAAGTCATGCCCGGTCTACTTTTGTATTGGGAAAGTCATGCCCGGTGAACTTTTGTATTGGGAAAGTCATGCCCGGTGAACTTGTGTATTGGGAAAGTCATGCCCGGGAACTTTTGTATTGGGAAAGTCATGCCCGGTGAACTTTTGTATTGGGAAAGTCATGCCCGGTGAACTTTTGTACTGGGAAAGTCATGCCCGGTGAACTTTTGTATTGGGAAAGTCATGCCCGGTGAACTTTTGTATTGGGAAAGTCATGCCCGGTGAACTTTTGTATTGGGAAAGTCATGCCCGGTGAACTTTTGTATTGGGAAAGTCATGCCCGGTGAACTTTTGTACTGGGAAAGTCATGCCCGGTGAACTTTTGTATTGGGAAAGTCATGCCCGGTGAACTTTTGTATTGGGAAAGTCATGCCCGGTGAACTTCTGTAGTGGGAAAGTCATGCCCGGTCAACTTTTGTATTGGGAAAGTCATGCCCGGTGAACTTTTGTATTGGGAAAGTCATGCCCGGTGATCTTTTGTACTGGGAAAGTCATGCCCGGTGAACTTTTGTATGGGAAAAGTCATGCCCGGTGATCTTTTGTACTGGGAAAGTCATGCCCGGTCAACTTTTGTATTGGGAAAATCATGCCCGGTGAACTTTTGTACTGGGAAAGTCATGCCCGGTGAACTTTTGTATTGGGAAAGTCATGCCCGGTGATCTTTTGTACTGGGAAAGTCATGCCCGGTGAACTTTTGTATGGGAAAAGTCATGCCCGGTGAACTTTTGTATTGGGAAAGTCATGCCCGGTGAACTTCTGTAGTGGGAAAGTCATGCCCGGTCAACTTTTGTATTGGGAAAGTCATGCCCGGTGAACTTTTGTATTGGGAAAGTCATGCCCGGTGATCTTTTGTACTGGGAAAGTCATGCCCGGTCAACTTTTGTATTGGGAAAATCATGCCCGGTGAACTTTTGTACTGGGAAAGTCATGCCCGGTGAACTTTTGTATTGGGAAAGTCATGCCCGGTGATCTTTTGTACTGGGAAAGTCATGCCCGGTGAACTTTTGTATTGGGAAAGTCATGCCCGGTGATCTTTTGTACTGGGAAAGTCATGCCCGGTGAACTTTTGTATGGGAAAAGTCATGCCCGGTGATCTTTTGTACTGGGAAAGTCATGCCCGGTCAACTTTTGTATTGGGAAAATCATGCCCGGTGAACTTTTGTACTGGGAAAGTCATGCCCGGTGAACTTTTGTATTGGGAAAGTCATGCCCGGTGAACTTTTGTATTGGCAAAGTCATGCCCGGTGAACTTTTGTATTGGGAAAGTCATGCCCGGTGAACTTTTGTATTGGGAAAGTCATGCCCGGTGAACTTTTGTACTGGGAAAGTCATGCCCGGTGAACTTTTGTATTGGGAAAGTCATGCCCGGTGAACTTTTGTATTGGGAAAGTCATGCCCGGTGAACTTTTGTATTGGGAAAGTCATGCCCGGTGAACTTTTGTATTGGGAAAGTCATGCCCGGTGAACTTTTGTACTGGGAAAGTCATGCCCGGTGAACTTTTGTATTGGAAAAGTCCTGCCCGGTCTACTTTTGTATTGGGAAAGTCATGCCCGGTGAACTTTTGTACTGGGAAAGTCATGCCCGGTGAACTTTTGTATTGGGAAAGTCATGCCCGGTGAACTTTTGTATTGGGAAAGTCATGCCCGGTGAACTTTTGTATTGGGAAAGTCATGCCCGGTCAACTTTTGTATTGGGAAAGTCATGCCCGGTGATCTTTTGTACTGGGAAAGTCATGCCCGGTGAACTTTTGTATGGGAAAAGTCATGCCCGGTGAACTTTTGTATTGGGAAAGTCATGCCCGGTGAACTTTTGTATTGGGAAAGTCATGCCCGGTGAACTTTTGTACTGGGAAGGTCATGCCCGGTGAACTTTTGTATTGGGAAAGTCATGCCCGGTGAACTTTTGTATTGGGAAAGTCATGCCCGGTGAACTTTTGTACTGGGAAAGTCATGCCCGGTGAACTTTTGTATTGGGAAAGTCATGCCCGGTGAACTTTTGTATTGGGAAAGTCATGCCCGGTGAACTTTTGTACTGGGAAAGTCATGCCCGGTGAACTTTTGTATTGGGAAAGTCATGCCCGGTGAACTTTTGTATTGGGAAAGTCATGCCCGGTGAACTTTTGTATTGGGAAAGTCATGCCCGGTGATCTTTTGTACTGGGAAAGTCATGCCCGGTGAACTTTTGTATGGGAAAAGTCATGCCCGGTGAACTTTTGTATTGGGAAAGTCATGCCCGGTGAACTTTTGTATTGGGAAAGTCATGCCCGGTGATCTTTTGTACTGGGAAAGTCATGCCCGGTGAACATTTGTACTGGGAAAGTCATGCCCGGTCAACTTTTGTATTGGGAAAGTCATGCCCGGTGATCTTTTGTACTGGGAAAGTCATGCCCGGTGAACTTTTGTATTGGGAAAGTCATGCCCGGTGAACTTTTGTATTGGGAAAGTCATGCCCGGTGAACTTTTGTACTGGGAAAGTCATGCCCGGTGAACTTTTGTATTGGGAAAGTCATGCCCGGTGAACTTTTGTACTGGGAAAGTCATGCCCAGTGAACTTTTGTATTGGGAAGTCATGCCCGGTGAACTTTTGTATTGGGAAAGTCATGCCCGGTGAACTTTTGTATTGGGAAAGTCATGCCCGGTCAACTTTTGTATTGGGAAAGTCATGCCCGGTGATCTTTTGTATGGGAAAAGTCATGCCCGGTGAACTTTTGTATGGGAAAAGTCATGCCCGGTGAACTTTTGTATTGGGAAAGTCATGCCCGGTGAACTTTTGTATTGGGAAAGTCATGCCCGGTGAACTTTTGTACTGGGAAAGTCATGCCCGGTGAACTTTTGTACTGGGAAAGTCATGCGCGGTGAACATTTGTACTGGGAAAGTCATGCCCGGTGAACTTTTGTACTGGGAAAGTCATGCCCGGTGAACTTTTGTATTGGGAAAGTCATGCCCGGTGAACTTTTGTATTGGGAAAGTCATGCCCGGTGAACTTCTGTGCTGGGAAAGTCATGCCCGGTGAACTTTTGTATTGGGAAAGTCATGCCCGGTGAACTTTTGTATTGGGAAAGTCATGCCCGGTGAACATTTGTATTGGGAAAGTCATGCCCGGTCAACTTTTGTATTGGGAAAGTCATGCCCGGTGATCTTTTGTATTGGGAAAGTCATGTCCGGTGAACTTTTGTACTGGGAAAGTCATGCCCGGTGAACTTTTGTATTGGGAAAGTCATGCCCGGTGAACTTTTGTACTGGGAAAGTCATGCCCGGTGAACTTTTGTACTGGGAAAGTCATGCCCGGTCAACTTTTGTATTGAGAAAGTCATGCCCGGTGAACTTTTGTATTGGGAAAGTCATGCCCGGTGAACTTTTGTAAGGGAAAGTCATGCCCGGTCAACTTTTGTATTGGGAAAATCATGCCCGGTGAACTTTTGTATTGGGAAAGTCATGCCCGGTGAACTTTTGTATTGGGAAAGTCATGCCCGCTGAACTTTTGTACTGGGAAAGTCATGCCCGGTGAACTTTTGTATTGGGAAAGTCATGCCCGGTGAACTTTTGTATTGGGAAAGTCATGCCCGGTGAACTTTTGTACTGGGAAAGTCATGCTCGGTGAACTTTTGTATTGGGAAAGTCATGCCCGGTGAACTTTTGTATTGGGAAAGTCATGCCCGGTTAACTTTTGTATTGGGAAAGTCATTCCCGGTCAAGTTTTGTATTGGGAAAGTCATGCCCGGTGAACTTTTGTATTGGGAAAGTCATGCCCGGTGATCTTTTGTACTGGGAAAGTCATGCCCGGTGAACTTTTGTATGGGAAATGTCATGCCCGGTGATCTTTTGTACTGGGAAAGTCATGCCCGGTCAACTTTTGTATTGGGAAAGTCATGCCCGGTGAACTTTTGTACTGGGAAAGTCATGCCCTGTGAACTTTTGTATTGGGAAAGTCATGCCCGGTGAACTTTTGTATTGGAAAAGTCATGCCCGGTGAACTTTTGTATTGGGAAAGTCATGCCCGGTGAACTTTTGTACTGGGAAAGTCATGCCCGGTGAACTTTTGTATTGGGAAAGTCATGTTCGGTGAACTTTTGTATTGGGAAAGTCATGCCCGGTGAACTTTTGTATTGGCAAAGTCATGCCCGGTGAACTTTTGTATTGGGAAAGTCATGCCCGGTGAACTTTTGTATTGGGAAAGTCATGCCCGGTGAACTTTTGTACTGGGAAAGTCATGCCCGGTGAACTTTTGTATTGAGAAAGTCATGCCCGGTGAACTTTTGTATTGGGAAAGTCATGCGCGGTGAACTTTTGTATTGGGAAAGTCATGCCCGGTGAACTTTTGTATTGGGAAAGTCATGCCCGGTGAACTTTTGTACTGGGAAAGTCATGCCCGGTGAACTTTTGTATTGGGAAAGTCATGCCCGGTGAACTTTTGTATTGGCAAAGTCATGCCCGGTGAACTTTTGTATTGGGAAAGTCATGCCCGGTGAACTTTTGTACTGGGAAAGTCATGCCCGGTGAACTTTTGTATTGGGAAAGTCATGCCCGGTGAACTTTTGTATTGGGAAAGTCATGCCCGGTGAACTTTTGTACTGGGAAAGTCATGCCCGGTGAACTTTTGTATTGGGAAAGTCATGCCCGGTGAACTTTTGTATTGGGAAAGTCATGCCCGGTGAACTTTTGTATTGGGAAAGTTATGCCCGGTCAACTTTTGTATTGGGAAAGTCATGCCCGGTGAACTTTTGTATTGGGAAAGTCATGCCCGGTGAACTTTTGTATGGGAAAAGTCATGCCCGGTGAACTTTTGTATGGGAAAAGTCATGCCCGGTGAACTTTTGTATTGGGAAAGTCATGCCCGGTCAACTTTTGCATTGGGAAAGTCATGCCCGGTGATCTTTTGTACTGGGAAAGTCATGCCCGGTGAACTTTTGTATTAGGAAAGTCATGCCCGGTGATCTTTTGTATTGGGAAAGTCATGCCCGCTGAACTTTTGTATGGGAAAAGTCATGCCCGGTGAACTTTTGTATTGGGAAAGTCATGCCCGGTCAACTTTTGTATTGGGAAAGTCATGCCCGGTGATCTTTTGTACTGGGAAAGTCATGCCCGGTGAACTTTTGTATTGGGAAAGTCATGCCCGGTGATCTTTTGTACTGGGAAAGTCATGCCCGGTGAACTTTTGTATTGGGAAAGTCATGCCCGGTGAACTTTTGTACTGGGAAAGTCATGCCCGGTGAACTTTTGTATGGGAAAAGTCATGCCCGGTGAACTTTTGTACTGGGAAAGTCATGCCCGGTCAACTTTTGTATTGTGAAAGTCATGCCCGGTGAACTTTTGTATTGGGAAAGTCATGCCCGGTGAACTTTTGCATGGGAAAAGTCATGCCCGTCAACTTTTGTATTGGGAAAGTCATGCCCGGTGATCTTTTGTACTGGGAAAGTCATGCCCGGTGAACTTTTGTATTGGGAAAGTCATGCCCGGTGAACTTTTGTATTGGGAAAGTCATGCCCGGTGAACTTTTGTACTGGGAAAGTCATGCCCGGTCAACTTTTGTATTGGGAAAGTCATGCCCGGTCAACTTTTGTATTGGGAAAGTCATGCCCGGTGAACTTTTGTATTGAGAAAGTCATGCCCGGTGAACATTTGTACTGGGAAAGTCATGCCCGGTCAACTTTTGCATTGGGAAAGTCATGCCCGGTGATCTTTTGTACTGGGAAAGTCATGCCCGGTGAACTTTTGTATTGGGAAAGTCATGCCCGGTGAACTTTTGCATGGGAAAAGTCATGCCCGTCAACTTTTGTATTGGGAAAGTCATGCCCGGTGATCTTTTGTACTGGGAAAGCCATGCCCGGTGAACTTTTGTATTGGGAAAGTCATGCCCGGTGAACTTTTGTATTGGGAAAGTCATGCCCGGTGATCTTTTGTACTGGGAAAGTCATGCCCGGTGAACTTTTGTATTGGGAAAGTCATGCCCGGTGAACTTTTGTACTGGGAAAGTCATGCCCGGTGAACTTTTGTATTGGAAAAGTCATGCCCGTCAACTTTTGTATTGGGAAAGTCATGCCCGGTGATCTTTTGTACTGGGAAAGTCATGCCCGGTGAACTTTTGTATTGGGAAAGTCATGCCCGGTGAACTTTTGTATTGGGAAAGTCATGCCCGGTGAACTTTTGTATTGGGAAAGTCATGCCCGGTCAACTTTTGTAGTGGGAAAGTCATGCCCGGTGATCTTTTGTACTGGGAAAGTCATGCCCGGTGAACTTTTGTATGGGAAAAGTCATGCCCGGTGAACTTTTGTATTGGGGAAGTCATGCCCGGTGAACTTTTGTACTGGGAAAGTCATGCCCGGTGAACTTTTGTATTGGGAAAGTCATGGCCGGTGAACTTTTGTACTGGGAAAGTCATGCCCGGTGAACTTTTGTATTGGGAAAGTCATGCCCGGTGAACTTTTGTATTGGGAAAGTCATGCCCGGTGAACTTTTGTATTGGGAAAGTCATGCCCGGTGAACTTTTGTACTGGGAAAGTCATGCCCGGTGAACTTTTGTATTGGGAAAGTCATGCCCGGTGAACTTTTGTATTGGGAAAGTCATGCCCGGTGAACTTTTGTACTGGGAAAGTCATGTCCGGTGAACTTTTGTATTGGGAAAGTCATGCCCGGTGAACTTTTGTACTGGGAAAGTCATGCCCGGTGAACTTTTGTATTGGGAAAGTCATGCCCGGTGAACTTTAGTATTGGGAAAGTCATGCCCGGTGAACTTTTGTACTGGGAAAGTCATGTCCGGTGAACTTTTGTATTGGGAAAGTCATGCCCGGTGAACTTTTGTATTGGGAAAGTCATGCCCGGTGAACTTTTGTATTGGGAAAGTCATGCCCGGTGAACTTTTGTATTGGGAAAGTCATGCCCGGTGAACTTTTGTATTGGGAAAGTCATGCCCGGTGATCTTTTGTACTGGGAAAGTCATGCCCGGTGAACTTTTGTATGGGAAAAGTCATGCCCGGTGAACTTTTGTATTGGGAAAGTCATGCCCGGTGAACTTTTGTATTGGGAAAGTCATGCCCGGTGATCTTTTGTACTGGGAAAGTCATGCCCGGTGAACATTTGTACTGGGAAAGTCATGCCCGGTCAACTTTTGTATTGGGAAAGTCATGCCCGGTGATCTTTTGTACTGGGAAAGTCATGCCCGGTGAACTTTTGTATTGGGAAAGTCATGCCCGGTGAACTTTTGTATTGGGAAAGTCATGCCCGGTCAACTTTTGTATTGGGAAAGTCATGCCCGGTGATCTTTTGTACTGGGAAAGTCATGCCCGGTCAACTTTTGTATTGGGAAAGTCATGCCCGGTGAACTTTTGTATTGGGAAAGTCATGCCCGGTGAACTTTTGTACTGGGAAAGTCATGCCCGGTGAACTTTTGTATTGGGAAAGTCATGCCCGGTGAACTTTTGCATTGGGAAAGTCATGCCCGGTGAACTTTTGTATTGGGAAAGTCATGCCCGGTGAACTTTTGTATTGGGAAAGTCATGCCCGGTCAACTTTTGTATTGGGAAAGTCATGCCCGGTGAACTTTTGTATTGGGAAAGTCATGCCCGGTGAACTTTTGTATTGGGAAAGTCATGCCCGGTGAACTTTTGTATTGGGAAAGTCATGCCCGGTGATCTTTTGTACTGGGAAAGTCATGCCCGGTGAACTTTTGTATTGGGAAAGTCATGCCCGGTGATCTTTTGTACTGGGAAAGTCATGCCCGGTGAACTTTTGTATTGGGAAAGTCATGCCCGGTGAACTTTTGTATTGGGAAAGTCATGCCCGGTGAACTTTTGTGCTGGGAAAGTCATGCCCGGTGAACTTTTGTATTGGGAAAGTCATGCCCGGTGAACTTTTGTATTGGGAAAGTCATGCCCGTTGAACATTTGTACTGGGAAAGTCATGCCCGGTCAACTTTTGTATTGGGAAAGTCATGCCCGGTGATCTTTTGTATTGGGAAAGTCATGCCCGGTGAACTTTTGTACTGGGAAAGTCATGCCCGGTGAACTTTTGTATTGGGAAAGTCATGCCCGGTGAACTTTTGTACTGGGAAAGTCATGCCCGGTCAACTTTTGTATTGGGAAAGTCATGCCCGGTGAACTTTTGTATTGGGAAAGTCATGCCCGGTGAACTTTTGTATTGGGAAAGTCATGCCCGGTGAACTTTTGTATGGGAAAGTCATGCCCGGTGAACTTTTGTATTGGGAAAGTCATGCCCGGTCAACTTTTGTATTGGGAAAGTCATGCCCGGTGAACTTTTGTATTGGGAAAGTCATGCCCGGTGAACTTTTGTACTGGGAAAGTCATGCCCGGTGACCTTTGTATTGGGAAAGTCATGCCCGGTCAACTTTTGTATTGGGAAAGTCATGCCCGGTGAACTTTTGTACTGGGAAAGTCATGCCCTGTGAACTTTTGTATTGGGAAAGTCATGCCCGGTGAACTTTTGTATTGGGAAAGTCATGCCCGGTGAACTTTTGTATTGGGAAAGTCATGCCCGGTCAACTTTTGTATTGGGAAAGTCATGCCCGGTGATCTTTTGTATTGGGAAAGTCATGCCCGGTGATATTTTGTACTGGGAAAGTCATGCCGGGTGAACTTTTGTATGGGAAAAGTCATGCCCGGTGATCTTTTGTACTGGGAAAGTTATGCCCGGTCAACTTTTGTATTGGGAAAGTCATGCCCGGTGAACTTTTGTACTGGGAAAGTCATGCCCGGTGAACTTTTGTATTGGGAAAGTCATGCCCGGTGAACTTTTGTATTGGGAAAGTCATGCCCGGTGACCTTTTGTATTGGGAAAGTCATGCCCGGTGAACTTTTGTACTGGGAAAGTCATGCCCGGTGAACTTTTGTATTGGGAAAGTCATGTTCAGTGAACTTTTGTATTGGGAAAGTCATGCCCGGTCAACTTTTGTATTGGGAAAGTCATGCCCGGTGAACTTTTGTATTGGGAAAGTCATGCCCGGTGAACTTTTGTATGGGAAAAGTCATGCCCGGTGAACTTTTGTATTGGGAAAGTCATGCCCGGTCAACTTTTGTATTGGGAAAGTCATGCCCGGTGATCTTTTGTACTGGTAAAGTCATGCCCGGTGAACTTTTGTATTGGGAAAGTCATGCCCGGTCAACTTTTGTATTGGGAAAGTCATGCCCGGTGATCTTTTGTACTGGGAAAGTCATGTCCGGTGAACTTTTGTATTAGGAAAGTCATGCCCGGTGATCTTTTGTATTGGGAATGTCATGCCCGGTGAACTTTTGTATGGGAAAAGTCATGCCCGGTGAACTTTTGTATTGGGAAAGTCATGCCCGGTCAACTTTTGTATTGGGAAAGTCATGCCCGGTGATCTTTTGTACTGGGAAAGTCATGCCCGGTGAACTTTTGTATTGGGAAAGTCATGCCCGGTGATCTTTTGTACTGGGAAAGTCATGCCCGGTGAACTTTTGTATTGGGAAAGTCATGCCCGGTGAACTTTTGTACTGGGAAAGTCATGCCCGGTGAACTTTTGTATGGGAAAAGTCATGCCCGGTGAACTTTTGTACTGGGAAAGTCATGCCCGGTCAACTTTTGTATTGGGAAAGTCATGCCCGGTGATCTTTTGTACTGGGAAAGTCATGCCCGGTGAACTTTTGTATTGGGAAAGTCATGCCCGGTGAACTTTTGTATTGGGAAAGTCATGCCCGGTGAACTTTTGTACTGGGAAAGTCATGCCCGGTGAACTTTTGTATTGGGAAAGTCATGCCCGGTCAACTTTTGTATTGGGAAAGTCATGCCCGGTGAACTTTTGTATTGGGAAAGTCATGCCCGGTGAACATTTGTACTGGGAAAGTCATGCCCGGTCAACTTTTGTATTGGGAAAGTCATGCCCGGTGATCTTTTGTACTGGGAAAGTCATGCCCCATGAACTTTTGTATTGGGAAAGTCATGCCCGGTGAACTTTTGCATGGGAAAAGTCATGCCCGTCAACTTTTGTATTGGGAAAGTCATGCCCGGTGAACTTTTGTACTGGGAAAGTCATGCCCGGTGAACTTTTGTATTGGGAAAGTCATGCCCGGTGAACTTTTGTATTGGGAAAGTCATGCCCGGTGAACTTTTGTATTGGGAAAGTCATGCCCGGTGAACTTTTGTACTGGGAAAGTCATGCCCGGTGAACTTTTGTATTGGGAAAGTCATGTTCAGTGAACTTTTGTATTGGGAAAGTCATGCCCGGTCAACTTTTGTATTGGGAAAGTCATGCCCGGTGAACTTTTGTATTGGGAAAGTCATGCCCGGTGAACTTTTGTATGGGAAAAGTCATGCCCGGTGAACTTTTGTATTGGGAAAGTCATGCCCGGTCAACTTTTGTATTGGGAAAGTCATGCCCGGTGATCTTTTGTACTGGTAAAGTCATGCCCGGTGAACTTTTGTATTGGGAAAGTCATGCCCGGTCAACTTTTGTATTGGGAAAGTCATGCCCGGTGATCTTTTGTACTGGGAAAGTCATGTCCGGTGAACTTTTGTATTAGGAAAGTCATGCCCGGTGATCTTTTGTATTGGGAATGTCATGCCCGGTGAACTTTTGTATGGGAAAAGTCATGCCCGGTGAACTTTTGTATTGGGAAAGTCATGCCCGGTCAACTTTTGTATTGGGAAAGTCATGCCCGGTGATCTTTTGTACTGGGAAAGTCATGCCCGGTGAACTTTTGTATTGGGAAAGTCATGCCCGGTGATCTTTTGTACTGGGAAAGTCATGCCCGGTGAACTTTTGTATTGGGAAAGTCATGCCCGGTGAACTTTTGTACTGGGAAAGTCATGCCCGGTGAACTTTTGTATGGGAAAAGTCATGCCCGGTGAACTTTTGTACTGGGAAAGTCATGCCCGGTCAACTTTTGTATTGGGAAAGTCATGCCCGGTGATCTTTTGTACTGGGAAAGTCATGCCCGGTGAACTTTTGTATTGGGAAAGTCATGCCCGGTGAACTTTTGTATTGGGAAAGTCATGCCCGGTGAACTTTTGTACTGGGAAAGTCATGCCCGGTGAACTTTTGTATTGGGAAAGTCATGCCCGGTCAACTTTTGTATTGGGAAAGTCATGCCCGGTGAACTTTTGTATTGGGAAAGTCATGCCCGGTGAACATTTGTACTGGGAAAGTCATGCCCGGTCAACTTTTGTATTGGGAAAGTCATGCCCGGTGATCTTTTGTACTGGGAAAGTCATGCCCCATGAACTTTTGTATTGGGAAAGTCATGCCCGGTGAACTTTTGCATGGGAAAAGTCATGCCCGTCAACTTTTGTATTGGGAAAGTCATGCCCGGTGATCTTTTGTACTGGGAAAGCCATGCCCGGTGAACTTTTGTATTGGGAAAGTCATGCCCGGTGAACTTTTGTATTGGGAAAGTCATGCCCGGTGATCTTTTGTACTGGGAAAGTCATGCCCGGTGAACTTTTGTACTGGGAAAGTCATGCTCGGTGAACTTTTGTATTGGGAAAGTCATGCCCGGTGAACTTTTGTACTGGGAAAGTCATGCCCGGTGAACTTTTGTATTGGGAAAGTCATGCCCGGTGAACTTTTGTATTGGGAAAGTCATGCCCGGTGATCTTTTGTACTGGGAAAGTCATGCCCGGTGAACTTTTGTATTGGGAAAGTCATGCCCGGTGAACTTTTGTATTGGGAAGGTCATGCCCGGTGAACTTTTGTATTGGGAAAGTCATGCCCGGTGAACTTTTGTATTGGGAGAGTCATGCCCGGTGAACTTTTGTACTGGGAAAGTAATGCCCGGTCAACTTTTGTATTGGGAAAGTCATGCCCGGTCAACTTTTGTATTGGGAAAGTCATGCCCGGTCAACTTTTGTATTGGGAAAGTCATGCCCGGTGATCTTTTGTACTGGGAAAGTCATGCCCAGTGAACTTTTGTATTGGGAAAGTCATGCCCGGTGAACTTTTGTATTGGGAAAGTCATGCCCGGTGAACTTTTGTACTGGGAAAGTCATGCCCGGTGAACTTTTGTATTGGGAAAGTCATGCCCGGTGAACTTTTGTATTGGGAAAGTCATGCCCGGTGAACTTTTGTACTGGGAAAGTCATGCCCGGTGAACTTTTGTATTGGGAAAGTCATGCCCGGTGAACTTTTGTATTGGGAAAGTCATGCCCGGTGATCTTTTGTACTGGGAAAGTCATGCCCGGTGAACTTTTGTACTGGGAAAGTCATGCCCGGTGAACTTTTGTATTGGGAAAGTCATGCCCGGTGATCTTTTGTACTGGGAAAGTCATGCCCGGTGAACTTTTGTATTGGGAAAGTCATGCCCGGTGAACTTTTGTATTGGGAAAGTCATGCCCGGTCAACTTTTGTATTGGGAAAGTCATGCCCGGTCAACTTTTGTATTGGGAAAGTCATGCCCGGTCAACTTTTGTATTGGGAAAGTCATGCCCGGTGATCTTTTGTATTGGGAAAGTCATGCCCGGTGATCTTTTGTATTGGGAAAGTCATGCCCGGTGAACTTTTGTATTGGGAAAGTCATGCCCGGTGAACTTTTGTATTGGGAAAGTCATGCCCGGTGAACTTTTGTATTGGGAAAGTCATGCCCGGTGAACTTTTGTATTGGGAAAGTCATGCCCGGTGAACTTTTGTACTGGGAAAGTCATGCCCGGTGAACTTTTGTATTGGGAAAGTCATGCCCGGTGAACTTTTGTATTGGGAAAGTCATGCCCGGTGAACTTTTGTATTGGGAAAGTCATGCCCGGTGAACTTTTGTACTGGGAAAGTCATGCCCGGTGAACTTTTGTATTGGGAAAGTCATGCCCGGTGAACTTTTGTATTGGGAAAGTCATGCCCGGTGAACTTTTGTACTGGGAAAGTCATGCCCGGTGAACTTTTGTATTGGGAAAGTCATGCCCGGTGAACTTTTGTATTGGGAAAGTCATGCCCGGTGAACTTTTGTATTGGGAAAGTCATGCCCGGTGAATTTTTGTATTGGGAAAGTCATGCCCGGTGAACTTTTGTACTGGGAAAGTCATGCCCGGTGAACTTTTGTATTGGGAAAGTCATGCCCGGTGATCTTTTGTACTGGGAAAGTCATGCCCGGTGAACTTTTGTATTGGGAAAGTCATGCCCGGTGAACTTTTGTATTGGGAAAATCATGCCCGATGATCTTTTGTACTGGGAAAGTCATGCCCGGTGAACTTTTGTATGGGAAAAGTCATCTCCGGTGAACTTTTGTATTAGGAAAGTCATGCCCGGTCAACTTTTGTATTGTGAAAGTCATGCCCGGTGAACTTTTGTATTGGGAAAGTCATGCCCGGTCAACTTTTGTATGGGAAAAGCCATGCCCGGTGAACTTTTGTATTGGGAAAGTCATGCCCGGTGAACTTTTGTATTGGGAAAGTCATGCCCGGTCAACTTTTGTATTGGGAAAGTCATGCCCGGTGAACTTTTGTATTGGGAAAGTCATGCCCGGTGAACTTTTGTATTGGGAAAGTCATGCCCGGTGAACTTTTGTATTGGGAAAGTCATGCCCGGTCAACTTTTGTATTAGGAAAGTCATGCCCGGTGAACTTTTGTATTGGGAAAGTCATGCCCGGTGAACTTTTGTATTGGGAAAGTCATGCCCGGTGAACTTTTGTGCTGGGAAAGTCATGCCCGGTGAACTTTTGTATTGGGAAAGTCATGCCCGGTGAACTTTTGTATTGGGAAAGTCATGCCCGGTGAACTTTTGTACTGGGAAAGTCATGCCCGGTGAACTTTTGTATTGGGAAAGTCATGCCCGGTGAACTTTTGTATTGGGAAAGTCATGCCCGGTGAACTTTTGTACTGGGAAAGTCATGCCCGGTGAACTTTTGTATGGGAAAAGTCATGCCCGGTGAACTTTTGTATTGGGAAAGTCATGCCCGGTGAACTTTTGTATTGGGAAAGTCATGCCCGGTGAACTTTTGTATTGGGAAAGTCATGTCCGGTGAACTTTTGTATTGGGAAAGTCATGCCCGGTGAACTTTTGTACTGGGAAAGTCATGCCCGGTGAACTTTTGTATTGGGAAAGTCATGCCCGGTGAACTTTTGTATTGGGAAAGTTATGCCCGGTGAACTTTTGTATTGGGAAAGTCATGCCCGGTGAACTTTTGTACTAGGAAAGTCATGCCCGGTGAACTTTTGTATGGGAAAAGTCATGCCCGGTGAACTTTTGTATTGGGAAAGTCATGCCCGGTCAACTTTTGTATTGGGAAAGTCATGCCCGGTGATCTTTTGTACTGGGAAAGTCATGCCCGGTGAACTTTTGTATTGGGAAAGTCATGCCCGGTGAACTTTTGTATTGGGAAAGTCATGACCGGTGAACTTTAGTATTGGGAAAGTCATGCCCGGTGATCTTTTGTATTGGGAAAGTCATGCCCGGTGAACTTTTGTATTGGGAAAATCATGCCCGGTCAACTTTTGTATTGGGAAAGTCATGCCCGGTGATCTTTTGTACTGGGAAAGTCATGCCCGGTGAACTTTTGTACTGGGAAAGTCATGCCCGGTGAACTTTTGTATTGGGAAAGTCATGCCCGGTGAACTTTTGTATTGGGAAAGTCATGCCCGGTGAACTTTTGTATTGGGAAAGTCATGCCCGGTGAACTTTTGTATTGGGAAAGTCATGCCCGGTGAACTTTTGTACTGGGAAAGTCATGCCCGGTGAACTCTTGTATTGGGAAAGTCATGCCCGGTGAACTTTTGTATTGGGAAAGTCATGCCCGGTGAACTTTTGTATTGGGAAAGTCATGCCCGGTGAACTTTTGTATTGGGAAAGTCATGCCCGGTGAACTTTTGTACTGGGAAAGTCATGCCCGGTGAACTTTTGTATGGGAAAAGTCATGCCCGGTGAACTTTTGTATTGGGAAAGTCATGCCCGGTGAACTTTTGTATTGGGAAAGTCATGCCCGGTGAACTTTTGTATTGCGAAAGTCATGCCCGGTGAACTTTTGTATTGGGAAAGTCATGCCCGGTGAACTTTTGTATTGGGAAAGTCATGCCCGGTGAACTTTTGTATTGGGAAAGTCATGCCCGGTCAACTTTTGTATTGGGAAAGTCATGCCCGGTGATCTTTTGTACTGGGAAAGTCATGCCCGGTGAACTTTTGTATTGGGAAAGTCATGCCCGGTGAACTTTAGTATTGGGAAAGTCATGCCCGGTGATCTTTTGTATTGGGAAAGTCATGCCCGGTGAACTTTTGTATTGGGAAAGTCATGCCCGGTCAACTTTTGTATTGGGAAAGTCATGCCCGGTGATCTTTTGTACTGGGAAAGTCATGCCCGGTGAACTTTTGTACTGGGAAAGTCATGCCCGGTGAACTTTTGTATTGGGAAAGTCATGCCCGGTGAACTTTTGTATTGGGAAAGTCATGCCCGGTGAACTTTTGTACTGGGAAAGTCATGCCCGGTGAACTTTTGTATTGGGAAAGTCATGCCCGGTGAACTTTTGTATTGGGAAAGTCATGCCCGGTGAACTTTTGTACTGGGAAAGTCATGCCCGGTGAACTTTTGTATTGGGAAAGTCATGCCCGGTGAACTTTTGTATTGGGAAAGTCATGCCCGGCGAACTTTTGTACTGGGAAAGTCATGCCCGGTGAACTTTTGTATGGGAAAAGTCATGCCCGGTGAACTTTTGTATTGGGAAAGTCATGCCCGGTGAACTTTTGTATTGGGAAAGTCATGCCCGGTGAGCTTTTGTATTGGGAAAGTCATGCCCGGTGAACTTTTGTATTGGGAAAGTCAAGCCCGGTGAACTTTTGTACTGGGAAAGTCATGCCCGGTGAACTTTTGTATTGGGAAAGTCATGCCCGGTGAACTTTTGTATTGGGAAAGTCATGCCCGGTGAACTTTTGTATTGGGAAAGTCATGCCCGGTGAACTTTTGTACTGGGAAAGTCATGCCCGGTGAACTTTTGTATGGGAAAAGTCATGCCCGGTGAACTTTTGTATTGGGAAAGTCATGCCCGGTCAACTTTTGTATTGGGAAAGTCATGTCCGGTGATCTTTTGTACTGGGAAAGTCATGCCCGGTGAACTTTTGTATTGGGAAAGTCATGCCCGGTGAACTTTTGTATTGGGAAAGTCATGCCCGGTGAACTTTAGTATTGGGAAAGTCATGCCCGGTCAACTTTTGTATTGGGAAAGTCATGCCCGGTGAACTTTTGTATTGGGAAAGTCATGCCCGGTCAACTTTTGTATTGGGAAAGTCATGCCCGGTGATCTTTTGTACTGGGAAAGTCATGCCCGGTGAACTTTTGTACTGGGAAAGTCATGCCCGGTGAACTTTTGTACTGGGAAAGTCATGCCCGGTGAACTTTTGTATGGGAAAAGTCATGCCCGGTGAACTTTTGTATTGGGAAAGTCATGCCCGGTGAACTTTTGTATTGGGAAAGTCATGCCCGGTGAACTTTTGTATTGGGAAAGTCATGCCCGGTGAACTTTTGTATTGGGAAAGTCATGCCCGGTGAACTTTTGTATTGGGAAAGTCATGCCCGGTCAACTTTTGTATTAGGAAAGTCATGCCCGGTGAACTTTTGTACTGGGAAAGTCATGCCCGGTGAACTTTTGTATTGGGAAAGTCATGCCCGGTGAACTTTTGTATTGGGAAAGTCATGCCCGGTGAACTTTAGTATTGGGAAAGTCATGCCCGGTCAACTTTTGTATTGGGAAAGTCATGCCCGGTGAACTTTTGTATTGGGAAAGTCATGCCCGGTGAACTTTTGTACTGGGAAAGTCATGCCCGGTGAACTTTTGTATTGGGAAAGTCATGCCCGGTGAACTTTCGTATTGGGAAAGTCATGCCCGGTGAACTTTTGTACTGGGAAAGTCATGCCCGGTGAACTTTTGTATGGGAAAAGTCATGCCCGGTGAACTTTTGTATTGGGAAAGTCATGCCCGGTGAACTTTTGTATTGGGAAAGTCATGCCCGGTGAACTTTTGTATTGGGAAAGTCATGCCCGGTGAACTTTTGTATTGGGAAAGTCATGCCCGGTGAACTTTTGTACTGGGAAAGTCATGCCCGGTGAACTTTTGTATTGGGAAAGTCATGCCCGGTGAACTTTTGTATTGGGAAAGTCATGCCCGGTGAACTTTTGTATTGGGAAAGTCATGCCCGGTGAACTTTTGTACTGGGAAAGTCATGCCCGGTGAACTTTTGTATGGGAAAGGTCATGCCCGATGAACTTTTGTATTGGGAAAGTCATGCCCGGTGAACTTTAGTATTGGGAAAGTCATGCCCGGTCAACTTTTGTATTGGGAAAGTCATGCCCGGTGAACTTTTGTATTGGGAAAGTCATGCCCTGTCAACTTTTGTATTGGGAAAGTCATGCCCGGTGATCTTTTGTACTGGGAAAGTCATGCCCGGTTAACTTTTGTACTGGGAAAGTCATGCCCGGTGAACTTTTGTACTGGGAAAGTCATGCCCGGTGAACTTTTGTATTGGGAAAGTCATGCCCGGTGAACTTTTGTATTGGGAAAGTCATGCCCGGTGAACTTTTGTATTGGGAAAGTCATGCCCGGTGAATATTTGTACTGGGAAAGTCATGCCCGGTCAACTTTTGTATTGGGAAAGTCATGCCCGGTGATCTTTTGTACTGGGAAAGTCATGACCGGTGAACTTTTGTATTGGGAAAGTCATGCCCGGTGAACTTTTGTATGGGAAAAGTCATGCCCGGTGATCTATTGTACTGGGAAAGTCATGCCCGGTGATCTTTTGTACTGGGAAAGTCATGCCCGGTCAACTTTTGTATTGGGAAAGTCATGCCCGGTGAACTTTTGTATGGGAAAAGTCATGCCCGGTGAACTTTTGTATTGGGAAAGTCATGCCCGGTCAACTTTTGTATTGGGAAAGTCATGCCCGGTGAACTTTTGTATTGGGAAAGTCATGCCCGGTGAAATTTTGTATTGGGAAAGTCATGCCCGGTGAACTTTTGTATTGGGAAAGTCATGCCCGGTGAACTTTTGTATTGGGAAAGTCATGCCCGGTGAACTTTTGTACTGGGAAAGTCATGCCCGGTGAACTTTTGTATTGGGAAAGTCATGCCCGGTGAACTTTTGTATTGGGAAAGTCATGCCCGGTGAACTTTTGTATTGGGAAAGTCATGCCCGGTGAACTTTTGTATTGGGAAAGTCATGCCCGGTGAACTTTTGTATTGGGAAAGTCATGCCCGGTGAACTTTTGTACTGGGAAAGTCATGCCCGGTGAACTTTTGTATTGGGAAAGTCATGCCCGGTGAACTTTTGTATTGGGAAAGTCATGCCCGGTGAACTTTTGTATTGGGAAAGTCATGCCCGGTGAACTTTTGTATTGGGAAAGTCATGCCCGGTGATCTTTTGTACTGGGAAAGTCATGCCCGGTGAACTTTTGTATGGGAAAAGTCATGCCCGGTGAACTTTTGTATGGGAAAAGTCATGCCCGGTGAACTTTTGTATGGGAAAAGTCATGCCCGGTGAACTTTTGCATTGGGAAAGTCATGCCCGGTCAACTTTTGTATTGGGAAAGTCATGCCCGGTGATCTTTTGTACTGGGAAAGTCATGCCCGGTGAACTTTTGTATTGGGAAAGTCATGCCCGGTCAACTTTTGTATTGGGAAAGTCATGCCCGGTGATCTTTTGTACTGGGAAAGTCATGCCCGGTGAACTTTTGTATTGGGAAAGTCATGCCCGGTGAACTTTTGTATGGGAAAAGTCATGCCCGGTGAACTTTTGTATTGGGAAAGTCATGCCCGGTGAACTTTTCTATTGGGAAAGTCATGCCCGGTGAACTTTTGTATTGGGAAAGTCATGCCCGGTGAACTTTTGTATTGGGAAAGTCATGCCCGGTGAACTTTTGTATTGGGAAAGTCATGCCCGGTGATCTTTTGTACTGGGAAAGTCATGCCCGGTGAACTTTTGTATTGGGAAAGTCATGCCCGGTCAACTTTTGTATTGGGAAAGTCATGCCCGGTGATCTTTTGTACTGGGAAAGTCATGCCCGGTGAACTTTTGTATGGGAAAAGTCATGCCCGGTGAACTTTTGTATTGGGAAAGTCATGCCCGGTGAACTTTTGTATTGGGAAAGTCATGCCCGGTGAACTTTTGTATTGGGAAAGTCATGCCCGGTGAACTTTTGTATTGGGAAAGTCATGCCCGGTCAACTTTTGTATTGGGAAAGTCATGCCCGGTGATCTTTTGTACTGGGAAAGTCATGCCCGGTGAACTTTTGTATTGGGAAAGTCATGCCCGGTGAACTTTTGTATTGGGAAAGTCATGCCCGGTGAACTTTTGTACTGGGAAAGTCATGCCCGGTGAACTTTTGTACTGGGAAAGTCATGCCCGGTGAACTTTTGTATTGGGAAAGTCATGCCCGGTGATCTTTTGTATTGGGAAAGTCATGCCCGGTGAACTTTTGTATTGGGAAAGTCATGCCCGGTCAACTTTTGTATTGGGAAAGTCATGCCCGGTGAACATTTGTATGGGAAAAGTCATGCCCGGTGAACTTTTGTATGGGAAAAGTCATGCCCGGTGAACTATTGTATTGGGAAAGTCATGCCCGGTGAACTTTTGTATTGGGAAAGTCATGCCCGGTGAACTTTTGTATGGGAAAAGTCATGCCCGGTGAACTTTTGTATGGGAAAAGTCATGCCCGGTGAACTTTTGTATTGGGAAAGTCATGCCCGGTCAACTTTTGTATTGGGAAAGTCATGCCCGGTGATCTTTTGTACTGGGAAAGTCATGCCCGGTGAACTTTTGTATGGGAAAAGTCATGCCCGGTGAACTTTTGTATTGGAAAAGTCATGCCCGGTGAACTTTTGTATTGGGAAAGTCATGCCCGGTGATCTCTTGTACTGGGAAAGTCATGCCCGGTGAACTTTTGTATTGGGAAAGTCATGCCCGGTGAACTTTTGCATGGGAAAAGTCATGCCCGTCAACTTTTGTATTGGGAAAGTCATGCCCGGTGATCTTTTGTACTGGGAAAGTCATGCCCTGTGAACTTTTGTATTGGGAAAGTCATGCCCGGTGAACTTTTGTATTGGGAAAGTCATGCCCGGTGATCTTTTGTACTGGGAAAGTCATGCCCGGTGAACTTTTGTACTGGGAAAGTCATGCCCGGTGAACTTTTGTATTGGGAAAGTCATGCCCGGTGAACTTTTGTATTGGGAAAGTCATGCCCGGTGATCTTTTGTACTGGGAAAGTCATGCCCGGTGAACTTTTGTATTGGGAAAGTCATGCCCGGTGAACTTTTGTATTGGGAAAGTCATGCCCGGTGAACTTTTGTATTGGGAAAGTCATGCCCGGTGAACTTTTGTATTGGGAAAGTCATGCCCGGTGAACTTTTGTACTGGGAAAGTCATGCCCGGTCAACTTTTGTATTGGGAAAATCATGCCCGGTCAACTTTTGTATTAGGAAAGTCATGCCCGGTCAACTTTTGTATTGGGAAAGTCATGCCCGGTGATCTTTTGTACAGGGAAAGTCATGCCCGGTGAACTTTTGTATTGGGAAAGTCATGCCCGGTGAACTTTTGTATTGGGAAAGTCATGCCCGGTGAACTTTTGTACTGGGAAAGTCATGCCCGGTGAACTTTTGTATTGGGAAAGTCATGCCCGGTGAACTTTTGTATTGGGAAAGTCATGCCCGGTGAACTTTTGTACTGGGAAAGTCATGCCCGGTGAACTTTTGTATTGGGAAAGTCATGCCCGGTGAACTTTTGTATTGGGAAAGTCATGCCCGGTGATCTTTTGTACTGGGAAAGTCATGCCCGGTGAACTTTTGTATTGGGAAAGTCATGCCCGGTGAACTTTTGTATTGGGAAAGTCATGCCCGGTGACCTTTTGTATTGGGAAAGTCATGCCCGGTGAACTTTTGTATTGGGAAAGTCATGACCGGTGAACTTTTGTACTGGGAAAGTCATGCCCGGTCAACTTTTGTATTGGGAAAGTCATGCCCGGTCAATTTTGTATTGGGAAAGTCATGCCCGGTCAACTTTTGTATTGAGAAAGTCATGCCCGGTGATCTTTTGTACTGGGAAAGTCATGCCCGGTGAACTTTTGTATTGGAAAAGTCATGCCCGGTGAACTCTTGTACTGGGAAAGTCATGCCCGGTGAACTTTTGTATTGGGAAAGTCATGCCCGGTGAACTTTTGTATTGGGAAAGTCATGCCAGGTCAACTTTTGTACTGGGAAAGTCAAGCCCGGTGAACTTTTGTATTGGGAAAGTCATGCCCGGTCAACTTTTGTATTAGGTAAGTCATGCCCGGTGAACTTTCGTATTGGGAAAGTCATGCCCGGTGAACTTTTGCACTGGGAAAGTCATGCCCGGTGAACTTTTGTATTGATAAAGTCATGCCCGGTGAACTTTTGTATTGGGAAAGTCATGCCCGGTGAACTTTTGTATTGGGAAAGTCATGCCCGGTGAACTTTTGTACTGGGAAAGTCATGCCCGGTGAACTTTTGTATTGGGAAAGTCATGCCCGGTAAACTTTTGTATTGGGAAAGTCATGCCCGGTGAACTTTTGTATTGGGAAAGTCATGCCCCGTGAACTTTTGTATTGGGAAAGTCATGCCCGGTGAACTTTTGTATTGGGAAAGTCATGCCCGGTGAACTTTTGTACTGGGAAAGTCATGCCCGGTGAACTTTTGTATTGGGAAAGTCATGCCCGGTCAACTTTTGTATTGGAAAGTCATGCCCGGTCAACTTTTGTATTAGGAAAGTCATGCCCGGTGATCTTTTGTACTGGGAAAGTCATGCTCCGTGAAATTTTGTATTGGGAAAGTCATGCCCGGTGAACTTTTGTATTGGGAAAGTCATGCCCGGTGATCTTTTGTACTGGGAAAGTCATGCCCGGTGAACTTTTGTATGGGAAAAGTCATGCCCGGTGAACTTTTGTATTGGGAAAGTCATGCCCGGTGAACTTTTGTATTGGGAAAGTCATGCCCGGTCAACTTTTGTATTGGGAAAGTCATGCCAGGTGATCTTTTGTACTGGGAAAGTCATGCCCGGTGAACTTTTGTACTGGGAAAGTCATGCCCGGTGAACTTTTGTATTGGGAAAGTCATGCCCGGTGAACTTTTGTATTGGGAAAGTCATGCCCGGTGAACTTTTGTATTGGGAAAGTCATGACCGGTGATCTTTTGTATTGGGAAAGTCATGCCCGGTCAACTTTTGTATGGGAAAAGTCATGCCCGGTGAACTTTTGTATTGGGAAAGTCATGCCCGGTCAACTTTTGTATTAGGAAAGTCATGCCCGGTGAACTTTTGTATGGGAAAAGTCATCTCCGGTGAACTTTTGTATTAGGAAAGTCATGCCCAGTCAACTTTTGTATTGTGAAAGTCATGCCCGGTGAACTTTTGTATTGGGAAAGTCATGCCCGGTCAACTTTTGTATGGGAAAAGCCATGCCCGGTGAACTTTTGTATTGGGAAAGTCATGCCCGGTGATCTTTTGTACTGGGAAAGTCATGCCGGGTGAACTTTTGTATTGGGAAAGTCATGCCCGGTGAACTTTTGTATTGGGAAAGTCATGCCCGGTGAACTTTTGTATTGGGAAAGTCATGCCCGGTGAACTTTTGTATTGGGAAAGTCATGCCCGGTCAACTTTTGTACTGGGAAAGTCAAGCCCGGTGAACTTTTGTATTGGGAAAGTCATGCCCGGTCAACTTTTGTATTAGGTAAGTCATGCCCGGTGAACTTTCGTATTGGGAAAGTCATGCCCGGTGAACTTTTGCACTGGGAAAGTCATGCCCGGTGAACTTTTGTATTGATAAAGTCATGCCCGGTGAACTTTTGTATTGGGAAAGTCATGCCCGGTGAACTTTTGTATTGGGAAAGTCATGCCCGGTGAACTTTTGTACTGGGAAAGTCATGCCCGGTGAACTTTTGTATTGGGAAAGTCATGCCCGGTAAACTTTTGTATTGGGAAAGTCATGCCCGGTGAACTTTTGTATTGGGAAAGTCATGCCCCGTGAACTTTTGTATTGGGAAAGTCATGCCCGGTGAACTTTTGTATTGGGAAAGTCATGCCCGGTGAACTTTTGTACTGGGAAAGTCATGCCCGGTGAACTTTTGTATTGGGAAAGTCATGCCCGGTCAACTTTTGTATTGGAAAGTCATGCCCGGTCAACTTTTGTATTAGGAAAGTCATGCCCGGTGATCTTTTGTACTGGGAAAGTCATGCTCCGTGAAATTTTGTATTGGGAAAGTCATGCCCGGTGAACTTTTGTATTGGGAAAGTCATGCCCGGTGATCTTTTGTACTGGGAAAGTCATGCCCGGTGAACTTTTGTATGGGAAAAGTCATGCCCGGTGAACTTTTGTATTGGGAAAGTCATGCCCGGTGAACTTTTGTATTGGGAAAGTCATGCCCGGTCAACTTTTGTATTGGGAAAGTCATGCCCGGTGATCTTTTGTACTGGGAAAGTCATGCCCGGTGAACTTTTGTACTGGGAAAGTCATGCCCGGTGAACTTTTGTATTGGGAAAGTCATGCCCGGTGAACTTTTGTATTGGGAAAGTCATGCCCGGTGAACTTTTGTATTGGGAAAGTCATGACCGGTGATCTTTTGTATTGGGAAAGTCATGCCCGGTCAACTTTTGTATGGGAAAAGTCATGCCCGGTGAACTTTTGTATTGGGAAAGTCATGCCCGGTCAACTTTTGTATTAGGAAAGTCATGCCCGGTGAACTTTTGTATGGGAAAAGTCATCTCCGGTGAACTTTTGTATTAGGAAAGTCATGCCCAGTCAACTTTTGTATTGTGAAAGTCATGCCCGGTGAACTTTTGTATTGGGAAAGTCATGCCCGGTCAACTTTTGTATGGGAAAAGCCATGCCCGGTGAACTTTTGTATTGGGAAAGTCATGCCCGGTGATCTTTTGTACTGGGAAAGTCATGCCGGGTGAACTTTTGTATTGGGAAAGTCATGCCCGGTGAACTTTTGTATTGGGAAAGTCATGCCCGGTGAACTTTTGTATTGGGAAAGTCATGCCCGGTGAACTTTTGTACTGGGAAAGTCATGCCCGGTGAACTTTTGTACTGGGAAAGTCATGCCCGGTCAACTTTTGTATTGGGAAAGTCATGCCCGGTGAACTTTTGTATTGGGAAAGTCATGCCCGGTGAACTTTTGTACTGGGAAAGTCATGCCCGGTGAACTTTTGTATTGGGAAAGTCATGCCCGGTGAACTTTTGTTTTGGGAAAGTCATGCCCGGTGAACTTTTGTATTGGGAAAGTCATGCCCGGTGAACTTTTGTACTGGGAAAGTCATGCCCGGTGAACTTTTGTATGGGAAAAGTCATGCCCGGTGAACTTTTGTATTGGGAAAGTCATGCCCGGTGATCTTTTGTATTGGGAAAGTCATGCCCGGTGAACTTTTGTATTGGGAAAGTCATGCCCGGTGAACTTTTGTATTGGGAAAGTCATGCCCGGTGAACTTTTGTACTGGGAAAGTCATGCCCGGTGAACTTTTGTATTGGGAAAGTCATGCCCGGTGAACTTTTGTATTGGGAAAGTCATGCCCGGTAAACTTTTGTATTGGGAAAGTCATGCCCGGTGAACTTTTGTACTGGGAAAGTCATGCCCGGTGAACTTTTGTATGGGAAAAGTCATGCCCGGTGAACTTTTGTATTGGGAAAGTCATGCCCGGTCAACTTTTGTATTGGGAAAGTCATGCCCGGTGATCTTTTGTACTGGGAAAGTCATGCCCGGTGAACTTTTGTATTGGGAAAGTCATGTTCGGTGAACTTTTGTATTGGGAGAGTCATGCCCGGTGAACTTTTGTATTGGGAAAGTCATGCCCGGTGAACTTTTGTATTGGGAAAGTCATGCCCGGTGAACTTTTGTATTGGGAAAGTCATGCCCGGTGAACTTTTGTACTGGGAAAGTCATGCCCGGTGAACTTTTGTATTGGGAAAGTCATGCCCGGTGAACTTTTGTATTGGGAAAGTCATGCCCGGTGAACTTTTGTATTGGGAAAGTCATGCCCGGTGAACTTTTGTATTGGGAAAGTCATGCCCGGTGAACTTTTGTACTGGGAAAGTCATGCCCGGTGAACTTTTGTATTGGGAAAGTCATGCCCGGTGAACTTTTGTATTGGGAAAGTCATGCCCGGTGAACTTTTGTATTGGGAAAGTCATGCCCGGTCAACTTTTGTATTGGGAAAGTCATGCCCGGTGAACTTTTGTATTGGGAAAATCATGCCCGGTGAACTTTTGTATGGGAAAGTCATGCCTGGTGAACTTTTGTATTAGGAAAGTCATGCCCGGTGATCTTTTGTATTGGGAAAGTCATGCCCGGTGAACTTTTGTATGGGAAAAGTCATGCCCGGTGAACTTTTGTATTGGGAAAGTCATGCCCGGTCAACTTTTGTATTGGGAAAGTCATGCCCGGTGATCTTTTGTACTGGGAAAGTCATGCCCGGTGAACTTTTGTATTGGGAAAGTCATGCCCGGTGATCTTTTGTACTGGGAAAGTCATGCCCGGTGAACTTTTGTATTGGGAAAGTCATGCCCGGTGAACTTTTGTACTGGGAAAGTAATGCCCGGTGAACTTTTGTATGGGAAAAGTCATGCCCGGTGAACTTTTGTACTGGGAAAGTCATGCCCGGTCAACTTTTGTATTGGGAAAGTCATGCCGGTGAACTTTTGCATGGGAAAAGTCATGCCCGTCAACTTTTGTATTGGGAAAGTCATGCCCGGTGATCTTTTGTACTGGGAAAGTCATGCCCGGTGAACTTTTGTATTGGGAAAGTCATGCCCGGTGAACTTTTGTATTGGGAAAGTCATGCCCGGTGAACTTTTGTACTGGGAAAGTCATGCCCGGTGAACTTTTGTATTGGGAAAGTCATGCCCGGTCAACTTTTGTATTGGGAAAGTCATGCCCGGTGAACTTTTGTATTGGGAAAGTCATGCCCGGTGAACATTTGTACTGGGAAAGTCATGCCCGGTCAACTTTTGTATTGGGAAAGTCATGCCCGGTGATCTTTTGTACTGGGAAAGTCATGCCCGGTGAACTTTTGTATTGGGAAAGTCATGCCCGGTGAACTTTTGCATGGGAAAAGTCATGCCCGTCAACTTTTGTATTGGGAAAGTCATGCCCGGTGATCTTTTGTACTGGGAAAGCCATGCCCGGTGAACTTTTGTATTGGGAAAGTCATGCCCGGTGAACTTTTGTATTGGGAAAGTCATGCCCGGTGATCTTTTGTACTGGGAAAGTCATGCCCGGTGAACTTTAGTACTGGGAAAGTCATGCCCGGTGAACTTTTGTATTGGGAAAGTCATGCCCGGTGAACGTTTGTATTGGGAAAGTCATGCCCGGTGATCTTTTGTACTGGGAAAGTCATGCCCGGTGAACTTTTGTATTGGGAAAGTCATGCCCGGTGAACTTTTGTATTGGGAAGGTCATGCCCGGTGAACTTTTGTATTGGGAAAGTCATGCCCGGTCAACTTTTGTATTGGGAAAGTCATGCCCGGTCAACTTTTGTATTGGGAAAGTCATGCCCGGTGATCTTTTGTACTGGGAAAGTCATGCCCAGTGAACTTTTGTATTGGGAAAGTCATGCCCGGTGAACTTTTGTATTGGGAAAGTCATGCCCGGTGAACTTTTGTACTGGGAAAGTCATGCCCGGTGAACTTTTGTATTGGGAAAGTCATGCCCGGTGAACTTTTGTATTGGGAAAGTCATGCCCGGTGAACTTTTGTACTGGGAAAGTCATGCCCGGTGAACTTTTGTATTGGGAAAGTCATGCCCGGTGAACTTTTGTATTGGGAAAGTCATGCCCGGTGATCTTTTGTACTGGGAAAGTCATGCCCGGTGAACTTTTGTACTGGGAAAGTCATGCCCGGTGAACTTTTGTATTGGGAAAGTCATGCCCGGTGAACTTTTGTATTGGGAAAGTCATGCCCTGTGATCTTTTGCACTGGGAAAGTCATGCCCGGTGAACTTTTGTATTGGGAAAGTCATGCCCGGTGAACTTTTGTATTGGGAAAGCCATGCCCGGTGAACTTTTGTACTGGGAAAGTCATGCCCGGTGAACTTTTGTATTTTGAAAGTCATGCCCGGTGAACTTTTGTATTGGGAAAGTCATGCCCGGTGAACTTTTGTACTGGGAAAGTCATGCCCGGTGAAATTTTGTATTGGGAAAGTCATGCCCGGCCAACTTTTGTATTAGGAAAGTCATGCCCGGTGAACTTTTGCATGGGAAAAGTCATGCCCGTCAACTTTTATATTGGGAAAGTCATGCCCGGTGATCTTTTGTACTGGGAAAGCCATGCCCGGTGAACTTTTGTATTGGGAAAGTCATGCCCGGTGAACTTTTGTATTGGGAAAGTCATGCCCGGTGATCTTTTGTACTGGGAAAGTCATGCCCGGTGAACTTTAGTACTGGAAAATTCATGCCCGGTGAACTTTTGTATTGGGAAAGTCATGACCGGTGAACTTTTGTATTGGGAAAGTCATGCCCGGTGATCTTTTGTACTGGGAAAGTCATGCCCGGTGAACTTTTGTATTGGAAAGTCATGCCCGGTGAACTTTTGTATTGGGAAGGTCATGCCCGGTGAACTTTTGTATTGGGAAAGTCATGCCCGGTCAACTTTTGTATTGGGAAAGTCATGCCCGGTCAACTTTTGTATTGGGAAAGTCATGCCCGGTGATCTTTTGTACTGGGAAAGTCATGCCCAGTGAACTTTTGTATTGGGAAAGTCATGCCCGGTGAACTTTTGTATTGGGAAAGTCATGCCCGGTGAACTTTTGTACTGGGAAAGTCATGCCCGGTGATATTTTGTATTGGGAAAGTCATGCCCGGTGAACTTTTGTATTGGGAAAGTCATGCCCGGTGAACTTTTGTACTGGGAAAGTCATGCCCGGTGAACTTTTGTATTGGGAAAGTCATGCCCGGTGAACTTTTGTATTGGGAAAGTCATGCCCGGTGATCTTTTGTACTGGGAAAGTCAAGCCCGGTGAACTTTTGTACTGGGAAAGTCATGCCCGGTGAACTTTTGTATTGGGAAAGTCATGCCCGGTGAACTTTTGTATTGCGAAAGTCATGCCCTGTGATCTTTTGTACTGGGAAAGTCATGCCCGGTGAACTTTTGTATTGGGAAAGTCATGCCCGGTGAACTTTTGTATTGGGAAAGTCATGCCCGGTGAACTTTTGTATTGGGAAAGTCATGCCCGGTGAACTTTTGTATTGGGAAAGTCATGACCGGTGAACTTTTGTACTGGGAAAGTCATGCCCGGTCAACTTTTGTATTGGGAAAGTCATGCCCGGTGAACTTTTGTACTGGGAAAGTCATGCCCGGTGAACTTTTGTATTGGGAAAGTCATGCCCGGTGAACTTTTGTATTGGGAAAGTCATGCCCGGTGAACTTTTGTACTGGGAAAGTCATGCCCGGTGAACTTTTGTATTGGGAAAGTCATGCCCGGTGAACTTTTGTAATGGGAAAGTCATGCCCGGTGAACTTTTGTATTGGGAAAGTCATGCCCGGTGAACTTTTGTATTGGGAAAGTCATGCCCGGTGAACTTTTGTACTGGGAAAGTCATGCCCGGTGAACTTTTGTATTGGGAAAGTCATGCCCGGTCAACTTTTGTATTGGGAAAGTCATGCCCGGTAAACTTTTGTATTGGGAAAGTCATGCCCGGTGAACTTTTGTACTGGGAAAGTCATGCCCGGTGAACTTTTGTATGGGAAAAGTCATGCCCGGTGAACTTTTGTATTGGGAAAGTCATGCCCGGTCAACTTTTGTATTGGGAAAGTCATGCCCGGTAAACTTTTGTATTGGGAAAGTCATGCCCGGTGAACTTTTGTACTGGGAAAGTCATGCCCGGTGAACTTTTGTATGGGAAAAGTCATGCCCGGTGAACTTTTGTATTGGGAAAGTCATGCCCGGTCAACTTTTGTATTGGGAAAGTCATGCCCGGTGATCTTTTGTACTGGGAAAGTCATGCCCGGTGAACTTTTGTATTGGGAAAGTCATGCCCGGTGAACTTTTGTATTGGGAAAGTCATGCCGGGTGAACTTTTGTATTGGGAAAGTCATGCCCGGTGAACATTTGTACTGGGAAAGTCATTCCCGGTCAACTTTTGTATTGGGAAAGTCATGCCCGGTGATCTTTTGTACTGGGAAAGTCATGCCCGGTGATCTTTTGTACTGGGAAAGTCATGCCCGGTCAACTTTTGTATTGGGAAAGTCATGCCCGGTGATCTTTTGTACTGGGAAAGTCATGCCCGGTGAACTTTTGTACTGGGAAAGTCATGCCCGGTGAACTTTTGTATTGGGAAAGTCATGCCCGGTGAACTTTTGTATTGGGAAAGTCATGCCCTGTGATCTTTTGTACTGGGAAAGTCATGCCCGGTGAACTTTTGTATTGGGAAAGTCATGCCCGGTGAACTTTTGTATTGGGAAAGTCATGCCCGGTGAACTTTTGTATTGGGAAAGTCATGCCCGGTGAACTTTTGTATTGGGAAAGTCATGACCGGTGAACTTTTGTACTGGGAAAGTCATGCCCGGTCAACTTTTGTATTGGGAAAGTCATGCCCGGTCAACTTTTGTATTGGGAAAGTCATGCCCGGTCAACTTTTGTATTGGGAAAGTCATGCCCGGTGATCTTTTGTACTGGGAAAGTCATGCCCGGTGAACTTTTGTATTGGGAAAGTCATGCCCGGTGAACTTTTGTATTGGGAAAGTCATGCCCGGTGAACTTTTGTACTGGGAAAGTCATGCCCGGTGAACTTTTGTATTGGAAAGTCATGCCCGGTGAACTTTTGTACTGGGAAAGTCATGCCCGGTGAATTTTTGTATTGGGAAAGTCATGCCCGGTGAACTTTTGTATTGGGAAAGTCATGCCCGGTGAACTTTTGTACTGGGAAAGTCATGCCCGGTGAACTTTTGTATTGGGAAAGTCATGCCCGGCCAACTTTTGTATTAGGAAAGTCATGCCCGGTGAACTTTTGTATTGGGAAAGTCATGCCCGGTGAACTTTTGTACTGGGAAAGTCATGCCCGGTGAACTTTTGTATTGGGAAAGTCATGCCCGGTGAACTTTTGTATTGGGAAAGTCATGCCCGGTGAACTTTTGTACTGGGAAAGTCATGCCCGGTGAACTTTTGTATTGGGAAAGTCATGCCCGGTGAACTTTTGTATTGGGAAAGTCATGCCCGGTGAACTTTTGTATTGGGAAAGTCATGCCCGGTGAACTTTTGTATTGGGAAAGTCATGCCCGGTGAACTTTTGTACTGGGAAAGTCATGCCCGGTGAACTTTTGTATTGGGAAAGTCATGCCCGGTCAACTTTTGTATTGGGAAAGTCATGCCCGGTAAACTTTTGTATTGGGAAAGTCATGCCCGGTGAACTTTTGTATTGGGAAAGTCATGCCCGGTCAACTTTTGTATTGGGAAAGTCATGCCCGGTGATCTTTTGTACTGGGAAAGTCATGCCCGGTGAACTTTTGTATTGGGAAAGTCATGCCCGGTGATCTTTTGTACTGGGAAAGTCATGCCCGGTGAACTTTTGTATTGGGAAAGTCATGCCCGGTGAACTTTTGTATTGGGAAAGTCATGCCCGGTGAACTTTTGTATTGGGAAAGTCATGCCCGGTGAACATTTGTACTGGGAAAGTCATGCCCGGTCAACTTTTGTATTGGGAAAGTCATGCCCGGTGATCTTTTGTACTGGGAAAGTCATGCCCGGTCAACTTTTGTATTGGGAAAGTCATGCCCGGTGAACTTTTGTATGGGAAAAGTCATGCCCGGTGAACTTTTGTATTGGGAAAGTCATCCCCGGTGAACTTTTGTATTGGGAAAGTCATGCCCGGTGAACTTTTGTATTGGAAAAGTCATGCCCGGTGAACTTTTGTATTGGGAAAGTCATGCCCGGTGAACTTTTGTATTGGGAAAGTCATGCCCGGTGAACTTTTGTATTGGGAAAGTCATGCCCGGTGAACTTTTGTATTGGGAAAATCATGCCCGGTGAACTTTTGTATTGGGAAAGTCATGCCCGGTGATCTTTTGTACTGGGAAAGTCATGCCCGGTGAACTTTTGTATGGGAAAAATCATGCCCGGTGATCTTTTGTACTGGGAAAGTCATGCCCGGTGAACTTTTGTATGGGAAAAGTCATGCCCGGTGAACTTTTGTATGGGAAAAGTCATGCCCGGTGAACTTTTGTATTGGGAAAGTCATGCCCGGTCAACTTTTGTATTGGGAAAGTCATGCCCGGTGATCTTTTGTGCTGGGAAAGTCATGCCCGGTGAACTTTTGTATTGGGAAAGTCATGCCCGGTCAACTTTTGTATTGGGAAAGTCATGCCCGGTGATCTTTTGTACTGGGAAAGTCATGCCCGGTGAACTTTTGTATTGGGAAAGTCATGCCCGGTGAACTTTTGTATGGGAAAAGTCATGCCCGGTGAACTTTTGTATTGGGAAAGTCATGCCCGGTGAACTTTTGTATTGGGAAAGTCATGCCCGGTGAACTTTTGTATTGGGAAAGTCATGCCCGGTGATCTTTTGTACTGGGAAAGTCATGCCCGGTGAACTTTTGTATTGGGAAAGTCATGCCCGGTGAACTTTTGTATGGGAAAAGTCATGCCCGGTGAACTTTTGTATTGGGAAAGTCATGCCCGGTGAACTTTTGTATTGGGAAAGTCATGCCCGGTGAACTTTTGTATTGGGAAAGTCATGCCCGGTGATCTTTTGTACTGGGAAAGTCATGCCCGGTGAACTTTTGTATTGGGAAAGTCATGCCCGGTGAACTTTTGTATGGGAAAAGTCATGCCCGGTGAACTTTTGTATTGGGAAAGTCATGCCCGGTGAACTTTTGTATTGGGAAAGTCATGCCCGGTGAACTTTTGTATTGGGAAAGTCATGACCGGTGAACTTTTGTACTGGGAAAGTCATGCCCGGTCAACTTTTGTATTGGGAAAGTCATGCCCGGTCAACTTTTGTATTGGGAAAGTCATGCCCGGTCAACTTTTGTATTGGGAAAGTCATGCCCGGTGATCTTTTGTACTGGGAAAGTCATGCCCGGTGAACTTTTGTATTGGGAAAGTCATGCCCGGTGAACTTTTGTATTGGGAAAGTCATGCCCGGTGAACTTTTGTACTGGGAAAGTCATGCCCGGTGAACTTTTGTATTGGGAAAGTCATGCCCGGTGAACTTTTGTACTGGGAAAGTCATGCCCGGTGAATTTTTGTATTGGGAAAGTCATGCCCGGTGAACTTTTGTATTGGGAAAGTCATGCCCGGTGAACTTTTGTACTGGGAAAGTCATGCCCGGTGAACTTTTGTATTGGGAAAGTCATGCCCGGCCAACTTTTGTATTAGGAAAGTCATGCCCGGTGAACTTTTGTATTGGGAAAGTCATGCCCGGTGAACTTTTGTACTGGGAAAGTCATGCCCGGTGAACTTTTGTATTGGGAAAGTCATGCCCGGTGAACTTTTGTATTGGGAAAGTCATGCCCGGTGAACTTTTGTACTGGGAAAGTCATGCCCGGTGAACTTTTGTATTGGGAAAGTCATGCCCGGTGAACTTTTGTATTGGGAAAGTCATGCCCGGTGAACTTTTGTATTGGGAAAGTCATGCCCGGTGAACTTTTGTATTGGGAAAGTCATGCCCGGTGAACTTTTGTACTGGGAAAGTCATGCCCGGTGAACTTTTGTATTGGGAAAGTCATGCCCGGTCAACTTTTGTATTGGGAAAGTCATGCCCGGTAAACTTTTGTATTGGGAAAGTCATGCCCGGTGAACTTTTGTATTGGGAAAGTCATGCCCGGTCAACTTTTGTATTGGGAAAGTCATGCCCGGTGATCTTTTGTACTGGGAAAGTCATGCCCGGTGAACTTTTGTATTGGGAAAGTCATGCCCGGTGATCTTTTGTACTGGGAAAGTCATGCCCGGTGAACTTTTGTATTGGGAAAGTCATGCCCGGTGAACTTTTGTATTGGGAAAGTCATGCCCGGTGAACTTTTGTACTGGGAAAGTCATGCCCGGTGAACATTTGTACTGGGAAAGTCATGCCCGGTCAACTTTTGTATTGGGAAAGTCATGCCCGGTGATCTTTTGTACTGGGAAAGTCATGCCCGGTCAACTTTTGTATTGGGAAAGTCATGCCCGGTGAACTTTTGTATGGGAAAAGTCATGCCCGGTGAACTTTTGTATTGGGAAAGTCATCCCCGGTGAACTTTTGTATTGGGAAAGTCATGCCCGGTGAACTTTTGTATTGGAAAAGTCATGCCCGGTGAACTTTTGTATTGGGAAAGTCATGCCCGGTGAACTTTTGTATTGGGAAAGTCATGCCCGGTGAACTTTTGTATTGGGAAAGTCATGCCCGGTGAACTTTTGTATTGGGAAAATCATGCCCGGTGAACTTTTGTATTGGGAAAGTCATGCCCGGTGATCTTTTGTACTGGGAAAGTCATGCCCGGTGAACTTTTGTATGGGAAAAATCATGCCCGGTGATCTTTTGTACTGGGAAAGTCATGCCCGGTGAACTTTTGTATGGGAAAAGTCATGCCCGGTGAACTTTTGTATGGGAAAAGTCATGCCCGGTGAACTTTTGTATTGGGAAAGTCATGCCCGGTCAACTTTTGTATTGGGAAAGTCATGCCCGGTGATCTTTTGTACTGGGAAAGCCATGCCCGGTGAACTTTTGTATTGGGAAAGTCATGCCCGGTCAACTTTTGTATTGGGAAAGTCATGCCCGGTGATCTTTTGTACTGGGAAAGTCATGCCCGGTGAACTTTTGTATTGGGAAAGTCATGCCCGGTGAACTTTTGTATGGGAAAAGTCATGCCCGGTGAACTTTTGTATTGGGAAAGTCATGCCCGGTGAACTTTTGTATTGGGAAAGTCATGCCCGGTGAACTTTTGTATTGGGAAAGTCATGCCCGGTGATCTTTTGTACTGGGAAAGTCATGCCCGGTGAACTTTTGTATTGGGAAAGTCATGCCCGGTGAACTTTTGTATGGGAAAAGTCATGCCCGGTGAACTTTTGTATTGGGAAAGTCATGCCCGGTGAACTTTTGTATTGGGAAAGTCATGCCCGGTGAACTTTTGTATTGGGAAAGTCATGCCCGGTGATCTTTTGTACTGGGAAAGTCATGCCCGGTGAACTTTTGTATTGGGAAAGTCATGCCCGGTGAACTTTTGTATGGGAAAAGTCATGCCCGGTGAACTTTTGTATTGGGAAAGTCATGCCCGGTGAACTTTTGTATTGGGAAAGTCATGCCCGGTGAACTTTTGTATTGGGAAAGTCATGACCGGTGAACTTTTGTACTGGGAAAGTCATGCCCGGTCAACTTTTGTATTGGGAAAGTCATGCCCGGTCAACTTTTGTATTGGGAAAGTCATGCCCGGTCAACTTTTGTATTGGGAAAGTCATGCCCGGTGATCTTTTGTACTGGGAAAGTCATGCCCGGTGAACTTTTGTATTGGGAAAGTCATGCCCGGTGAACTTTTGTATTGGGAAAGTCATGCCCGGTGAACTTTTGTACTGGGAAAGTCATGCCCGGTGATCTTTTGTATTGGGAAAGTCATGCCCGGTGAACTTTTGTACTGGGAAAGTCATGCCCGGTGAATTTTTGTATTGGGAAAGTCATGCCCGGTGAACTTTTGTATTGGGAAAGTCATGCCCGGTGAACTTTTGTACTGGGAAAGTCATGCCCGGTGAATTTTTGTATTGGGAAAGTCATGCCCGGTGAACTTTTGTATTGGGAAAGTCATGCCCGGTGAACTTTTGTACTGGGAAAGTCATGCCCGGTGAACTTTTGTATTGGGAAAGTCATGCCCGGTGAACTTTTGTACTGGGAAAGTCATGCCCGGTGAACTTTTGTATTGGGAAAGTCATGCCCGGTGAACTTTTGTACTGGGAAAGTCATGCCCGGTGAATTTTTGTATTGGGAAAGTCATGCCCGGTGAACTTTTGTATTGGGAAAGTCATGCCCGGTGAACTTTTGTACTGGGAAAGTCATGCCCGGTGAACTTTTGTATTGGGAAAGTCATGCCCGGCCAACTTTTGTATTAGGAAAGTCATGCCCGGTGAACTTTTGTATTGGGAAAGTCATGCCCGGTGAACTTTTGTACTGGGAAAGTCATGCCCGGTGAACTTTTGTATTGGGAAAGTCATGCCCGGTGAACTTTTGTACTGGAAAAGTCATGCCCGGTGAACTTTTGTATTGGGAAAGTCATGCCCGGTGAACTTTTGTACTGGGAAAGTCATGCCCGGTGAACTTTTGTACTGGGAAAGTCATGCCCGGTGAACTTTTGTATTGGGAAAGTCATGCCCGGTCAACTTTTGTATTGGGAAAGTCATGCCCGGTAAACTTTTGTATTGGGAAAGTCATGCCCGGTGAACTTTTGTATTGGGAAAGTCATGCCCGGTCAACTTTTGTATTGGGAAAGTCATGCCCGGTGATCTTTTGTACTGGGAAAGTCATGCCCGGTGAACTTTTGTATTGGGAAAGTCATGCCCGGTCAACTTTTGTATTGGGAAAGTCATGCCCGGTGAACTTTTGTATTGGGAAAGTCATGCCCGGTGAACTTTTGTACTGGGAAAGTCATGCCCGGTGAACTTTTGTATTGGGAAAGTCATGCCCGGTGAACTTTTGTATTGGGAAAGTCATGCCCGGTGAACTTTTGTATTGGGAAAGTCATGCCCGGTGAACTTTTGTATTGGGAAAGTCATGCCCGGTGAACTTTTGTACTGGGAAAGTCATGCCCGGTGAACTTTTGTATTGGGAAAGTCATGCCCGGTCAACTTTTGTATTGGGAAAGTCATGCCCGGTAAACTTTTGTATTGGGAAAGTCATGCCCGGTGAACTTTTGTATTGGGAAAGTCATGCCCGGTCAACTTTTGTATTGGGAAAGTCATGCCCGGTGATCTTTTGTACTGGGAAAGTCATGCCCGGTGAACTTTTGTATTGGGAAAGTCATGCCCGGTGATCTTTTGTACTGGGAAAGTCATGCCCGGTGAACTTTTGTACTGGGAAAGTCATGCCCGGTGAACTTTTGTATTGGGAAAGTCATGCCCGGTGAACTTTTGTATTGGGAAAGTCATGCCCGGTGAACTTTTGTATTGGGAAAGTCATGCCCGGTGAACTTTTGTATTGGGAAAGTCATGCCCGGTGAACTTTTGTACTGGGAAAGTCATGCCCGGTGAACTTTTGTATTGGGAAAGTCATGCCCGGTCAACTTTTGTATTGGGAAAGTCATGCCCGGTAAACTTTTGTATTGGGAAAGTCATGCCCGGTGAACTTTTGTATTGGGAAAGTCATGCCCGGTCAACTTTTGTATTGGGAAAGTCATGCCCGGTGATCTTTTGTACTGGGAAAGTCATGCCCGGTGAACTTTTGTATTGGGAAAGTCATGCCCGGTGATCTTTTGTACTGGGAAAGTCATGCCCGGTGAACTTTTGTATTGGGAAAGTCATGCCCGGTGAACTTTTGTATTGGGAAAGTCATGCCCGGTGAACTTTTGTATTGGGAAAGTCATGCCCGGTGAACATTTGTACTGGGAAAGTCATGCCCGGTCAACTTTTGTATTGGGAAAGTCATGCCCGGTGATCTTTTGTACTGGGAAAGTCATGCCCGGTCAACTTTTGTATTGGGAAAGTCATGCCCGGTGAACTTTTGTATGGGAAAAGTCATGCCCGGTGAACTTTTGTATTGGGAAAGTCATCCCCGGTGAACTTTTGTATTGGGAAAGTCATGCCCGGTGAACTTTTGTATTGGAAAAGTCATGCCCGGTGAACTTTTGTATTGGGAAAGTCATGCCCGGTGAACTTTTGTATTGGGAAAGTCATGCCCGGTGAACTTTTGTATTGGGAAAGTCATGCCCGGTGAACTTTTGTATTGGGAAAATCATGCCCGGTGAACTTTTGTATTGGGAAAGTCATGCCCGGTGATCTTTTGTACTGGGAAAGTCATGCCCGGTGAACTTTTGTATGGGAAAAATCATGCCCGGTGATCTTTTGTACTGGGAAAGTCATGCCCGGTGAACTTTTGTATGGGAAAAGTCATGCCCGGTGAACTTTTGTATGGGAAAAGTCATGCCCGGTGAACTTTTGTATTGGGAAAGTCATGCCCGGTCAACTTTTGTATTGGGAAAGTCATTCCCGGTGATCTTTTGTACTGGGAAAGTCATGCCCGGTGAACTTTTGTATTGGGAAAGTCATGCCCGGTCAACTTTTGTATTGGGAAAGTCATGCCCGGTGATCTTTTGTACTGGGAAAGTCATGCCCGGTGAACTTTTGTATTGGGAAAGTCATGCCCGGTGAACTTTTGTATGGGAAAAGTCATGCCCGGTGAACTTTTGTATTGGGAAAGTCATGCCCGGTGAACTTTTGTATTGGGAAAGTCATGCCCGGTGAACTTTTGTATTGGGAAAGTCATGCCCGGTGATCTTTTGTACTGGGAAAGTCATGCCCGGTGAACTTTTGTATTGGGAAAGTCATGCCCGGTGAACTTTTGTATGGGAAAAGTCATGCCCGGTGAACTTTTGTATTGGGAAAGTCATGCCCGGTGAACTTTTGTATTGGGAAAGTCATGCCCGGTGAACTTTTGTATTGGGAAAGTCATGCCCGGTGATCTTTTGTACTGGGAAAGTCATGCCCGGTGAACTTTTGTATTGGGAAAGTCATGCCCGGTGAACTTTTGTATGGGAAAAGTCATGCCCGGTGAACTTTTGTATTGGGAAAGTCATGCCCGGTGAACTTTTGTATTGGGAAAGTCATGCCCGGTGAACCTTTGTACTGGGAAAGTCATGCCCGGTGAACTTTTGTATTGGGAAAGTCATGCCCGGTCAACTTTTGTATTGGGAAAGTCATGCCCGGTGATCTTTTGTACTGGGAAAGTCATGCCCGGTGAACTTTTGTATGGGAAAAGTCATGCCCGGTGAACTTTTGTATTGGGAAAGTCATGCCCGGTGAACTTTTGTATTGGGAAAGTCATGCCCGGTCAACTTTTGTATTGGGAAAGTCATGCCCGGTGATCTTTTGTACTGGGAAAGTCATGCCCGGTGAACTTTTGTATGGGAAAAGTCATGCCCGGTGAACTTTTGTATTGGGAAAGTCATGCCCGGTCAACTTTTGTATTGGGAAAGTCATGCCCGGTGATCTTTTGTACTGGGAAAGTCATGCCCGGTGAACTTTTGTATGGGAAAAGTCATGCCCGGTGAACTTTTGTATTGGGAAAGTCATGCCCGGTGAACTTTTGTATTGGGAAAGTCATGCCCGGTGAACTTTTGTATTGGGAAAGTCATGCCCGGTGAACTTTTGTATTGGGAAAGTCATGCCCGGTGAACTTTTGTACTGGGAAAGTCATGCCCGGTGAACTTTTGTATTGGGAAAGTCATGCCCGGTGAACTTTTGTATTGGGAAAGTCATGCCCGGTGAACTTTTGTATTGGGAAAGTCATGCCCGGTGAACTTTTGTACTGGGAAAGTTATGCCCGGTGAACTTTTGTATGGGAAAAGTCATGCCCGTTGAACTTTTGTATTGGGAAAGTCATGCCCGGTGATCTTTTGTACTGGGAAAGTCATGCCCGGTGAACTTTTGTATGGGAAAAGTCATGCCCGGTGAACTTTTGTATTGGGAAAGTCATGCCCGGTGAACTTTTGTATTGGGAAAGTCATGCCCGATGATCTTTTGTACTGGGAAAGTCATGCCCGGTGAACTTTTGTATTGGGAAAGTCATGCCCGTTGAACTTTTGTATTGGGAAAGTCATGCCCGGTGAACATTTGTACTGGGAAAGTCATGCCCGGTGAACTTTTGTGTTGGGAAAGTCATGCCCGGTGAACTTTTGTATTGGGAAAGTCATGCCCGGTGAACTTTTGTACTGGGAAAGTCATGCCCGGTGAACTTTTGTATGGGAAAGTCATGCCCGGTGATCTTTTGTACTGGGAAAGTCATGCCCGGTGAACTTTTGTATTGGGAAAGTCATGCCCGGTGAACTTTTGTATTGGGAAAGTCATGCCCGGTGAACTTTTGTACTGGGAAAGTCATGCCCGGTGAACTTTTGTATTGGGAAAGTCATGCCCGGTGATCTTTTGTACTGGGAAAGTCATGCCCGGTGATCTTTTGTATTGGGAAAGTCATGCCCGGTCAACTTGTGTATGGGAAAAGTCATGCCCGGTGAACTTTTGTATTGGGAAAGTCATGCCCGGTGAACTTTTGCATGGGAAAAGTCATGCCCGGTCAACTTTTGTATTGGGAAAGTCATGCCCGGTGATCTTTTGTACTGGGAAAGTCATGCCCGGTCAACTTTTGTATTGGGAAAGTCATGCCCGGTGAACTTTTGTATGGGAAAAGTCATGCCCGGTGAACTTTTGTATTGGGAAAGTCATCCCCGGTGAACTTTTGTATTGGGAAAGTCATGCCCGGTGAACTTTTGTATTGGAAAAGTCATGCCCGGTGAACTTTTGTATTGGGAAAGTCATGCCCGGTGAACTTTTGTATTGGGAAAGTCATGCCCGGTGAACTTTTGTATTGGGAAAGTCATGCCCGGTGAACTTTTGTATTGGGAAAATCATGCCCGGTGAACTTTTGTATTGGGAAAGTCATGCCCGGTGATCTTTTGTACTGGGAAAGTCATGCCCGGTGAACTTTTGTATGGGAAAAATCATGCCCGGTGATCTTTTGTACTGGGAAAGTCATGCCCGGTGAACTTTTGTATGGGAAAAGTCATGCCCGGTGAACTTTTGTATGGGAAAAGTCATGCCCGGTGAACTTTTGTATTGGGAAAGTCATGCCCGGTCAACTTTTGTATTGGGAAAGTCATTCCCGGTGATCTTTTGTACTGGGAAAGTCATGCCCGGTGAACTTTTGTATTGGGAAAGTCATGCCCGGTCAACTTTTGTATTGGGAAAGTCATGCCCGGTGATCTTTTGTACTGGGAAAGTCATGCCCGGTGAACTTTTGTATTGGGAAAGTCATGCCCGGTGAACTTTTGTATGGGAAAAGTCATGCCCGGTGAACTTTTGTATTGGGAAAGTCATGCCCGGTGAACTTTTGTATTGGGAAAGTCATGCCCGGTGAACTTTTGTATTGGGAAAGTCATGCCCGGTGATCTTTTGTACTGGGAAAGTCATGCCCGGTGAACTTTTGTATTGGGAAAGTCATGCCCGGTGAACTTTTGTATGGGAAAAGTCATGCCCGGTGAACTTTTGTATTGGGAAAGTCATGCCCGGTGAACTTTTGTATTGGGAAAGTCATGCCCGGTGAACTTTTGTATTGGGAAAGTCATGCCCGGTGATCTTTTGTACTGGGAAAGTCATGCCCGGTGAACTTTTGTATTGGGAAAGTCATGCCCGGTGAACTTTTGTATGGGAAAAGTCATGCCCGGTGAACTTTTGTATTGGGAAAGTCATGCCCGGTGAACTTTTGTATTGGGAAAGTCATGCCCGGTGAACCTTTGTACTGGGAAAGTCATGCCCGGTGAACTTTTGTATTGGGAAAGTCATGCCCGGTCAACTTTTGTATTGGGAAAGTCATGCCCGGTGATCTTTTGTACTGGGAAAGTCATGCCCGGTGAACTTTTGTATGGGAAAAGTCATGCCCGGTGAACTTTTGTATTGGGAAAGTCATGCCCGGTGAACTTTTGTATTGGGAAAGTCATGCCCGGTCAACTTTTGTATTGGGAAAGTCATGCCCGGTGATCTTTTGTACTGGAAAGTCATGCCCGGTGAACTTTTGTATGGGAAAAGTCATGCCCGGTGAACTTTTGTATTGGGAAAGTCATGCCCGGTCAACTTTTGTATTGGGAAAGTCATGCCCGGTGATCTTTTGTACTGGGAAAGTCATGCCCGGTGAACTTTTGTATGGGAAAAGTCATGCCCGGTGAACTTTTGTATTGGGAAAATCATGCCCGGTGAACTTTTGTATTGGGAAAGTCATGCCCGGTGAACTTTTGTATTGGGAAAGTCATGCCCGGTGAACTTTTGTATTGGGAAAGTCATGCCCGGTGAACTTTTGTACTGGGAAAGTCATGCCCGGTGAACTTTTGTATTGGGAAAGTCATGCCCGGTGAACTTTTGTATTGGGAAAGTCATGCCCGGTGAACTTTTGTATTGGGAAAGTCATGCCCGGTGAACTTTTGTACTGGGAAAGTCATGCCCGGTGAACTTTTGTATGGGAAAAGTCATGCCCGTTGAACTTTTGTATTGGGAAAGTCATGCCCGGTGATCTTTTGTACTGGGAAAGTCATGCCCGGTGAACTTTTGTATGGGAAAAGTCATGCCCGGTGAACTTTTGTATTGGGAAAGTCATGCCCGGTGAACTTTTGTATTGGGAAAGTCATGCCCGATGATCTTTTGTACTGGGAAAGTCATGCCCGGTGAACTTTTGTATTGGGAAAGTCATGCCCGTTGAACTTTTGTATTGGGAAAGTCATGCCCGGTGAACATTTGTACTGGGAAAGTCATGCCCGGTGAACTTTTGTGTTGGGAAAGTCATGCCCGGTGAACTTTTGTATTGGGAAAGTCATGCCCGGTGAACTTTTGTACTGGGAAAGTCATGCCCGGTGAACTTTTGTATGGGAAAGTCATGCCCGGTGATCTTTTGTACTGGGAAAGTCATGCCCGGTGAACTTTTGTATTGGGAAAGTCATGCCCGGTGAACTTTTGTATTGGGAAAGTCATGCCCGGTGAACTTTTGTACTGGGAAAGTCATGCCCGGTGAACTTTTGTATTGGGAAAGTCATGCCCGGTGATCTTTTGTACTGGGAAAGTCATGCCCGGTGATCTTTTGTATTGGGAAAGTCATGCCCGGTCAACTTGTGTATGGGAAAAGTCATGCCCGGTGAACTTTTGTATTGGGAAAGTCATGCCCGGTGAACTTTTGCATGGGAAAAGTCATGCCCGGTGAACTTTTGTATGGGAAAAGTCATGCCCGGTGAACTTTTGTATTGGGAAAGTCATGCCCGGTGAATTTTTGTACTGGGAAAGTCATGCCCGGTGAACTTTTGTATTGGGAAAGTCATGCCCGGTGAACTTTTGTATTGGGAAAGTCATGCCCGGTGAACTTTTGTATGGGAAAAGTCATGCCCGGTGAACTTTTGTATGGGAAAAGTCATGCCCGGTGAACTTTTGTATTGGGAAAGTCATTCCCGGTCAACTTTTGTATTGGGAAAGTCATGCCCGGTGATCTTTTGTACTGGGAAAGTCATGCCCGGTGAACTTTTGTATGGGAAAAGTCATGCCCGGTGAACTTTTGTATTGGGAAAGTCATGCCCGGTGAACTTTTGTATTGGGAAAGTCATGCCCGGTAAACTTTTGTATTGGGAAAGTCATGCCCGGTGAACTTTTGTACTGGGAAAGTCATGCCCGGTGAACTTTTGTATTGGGAAAGTCATGCCCGGTGAACTTTTGTATTGGGAAAGTCATGCCCGGTGAACTTTTGTATTGGGAAAGTCATGCCCGGTGAACTTTTGTACTGGGAAAGTCATGCCCGGTGAACTTTTGTATGGGAAAAGTCATGCCCGGTGAACTTTTGTATTGGGAAAGTCATGCCCGGTGAACTTTTGTATTGGGAAAGTCATGCCCGGTGAACTTTTGTATGGGAAAAGTCATGCCCGGTGAACTTTTGTATGGGAAAAGTCATGCCCGGTGAACTTTTGTATTGGGAAAGTCATGCCCGGTGAACTTTTGTATTGGGAAAGTCATGCCCGGTGAACTTTTGTATTGGGAAAGTCATGCCCGGTGAACTTTTGTATTGGGAAAGTCATGCCCGGTGAACTTTTGTATTGGGAAAGTCATGCCCGGTGAACTTTTGTACTGGGAAAGTCATGACCGGTGAACTTTTGTATGGGAAAGTCATGCCCGGTGATCTTTTGTACTGGGAAAGTCATGCCCGGTGAACTTTTGTATTGGGAAAGTCATGCCCGGTGATCTTTTGTATTGGGAAAGTCATGCCCGGTGAACTTTTGTATTGGGAAAGTCATGCCCGGTCAACTTTTGTATTGGGAAAGTCATGCCCGGTGAACTTTTGTATTGGGAAAGTCATGCCCGGTCAACTTTTGTATTGGGAAAGTCATGCCCGGTGATCTTTTGTACTGGGAAAGTCATGCCCGGTGAACTTTTGTATGGGAAAAGTCATGCCCGGTGAACTTTTGTATTGGGAAAGTCATGCCCGGTGAACTTTTGTACTGGGAAAGTCATGCCCGGTGAACTTTTGTATTGGGAAAGTCATGCCCGGTGAACTTTTGTATTGGGAAAGTCATGCCCGGTGAACTTTTGTACTGGGAAAGTCATGCCCGGTGAACTTTTGTATTGGGAAAGTCATGCCCGGTGAACTTTTGTATTGGGAAAGTCATGCCCGGTGAACTTTTGTATTGGGAAAGTCATGCCCGGTGAACTTTTGTACTGGGAAAGTCATGCCCGGTGAACTTTTGTATGGGAAAAGTCATGCCCGGTGAACTTTTGTATTGGGAAAGTCATGCCCGGTGATCTTTTGTACTGGGAAAGTCATGCCCGGTGAACTTTTGTATTGGGAAAGTCATGCCCGGTGATCTTTTGTATTGGGAAAGTCATGCCCGGTGAATTTTGTATGGGAAAAGTCATGCCCGGTGAACTTTTGTATTGGGAAAGTCATGCCCGGTGAACTTTTGTATTGGGAAAGTCATGCCCGGTGAACTTTTGTATTGGGAAAGTCATGCCCGATGATCTTTTGTACTGGGAAAGTCATGCCCGGTGAACTTTTGTATTGGGAAAGTCATGCCCGTTGAACTTTTGTATTGGGAAAGTCATGCCCGGTGAACATTTGTACTGGGAAAGTCATGCCCGGTGAACTTTTGTATTGGGAAAGTCATGCCCGGTGAACTTTTGTATTGGGAAAGTCATGCCCGGTGAACTTTTGTACTGGGAAAGTCATGCCCGGTGAACTTTTGTATGGGAAAGTCATGCCCGGTGATCTTTTGTACTGGGAAAGTCATGCCCGGTGTACTTTTGTATTGGGAAAGTCATGCCCGGTGAACTTTTGTATTGGGAAAGTCATGCCCGGTGAACTTTTGTACTGGGAAAGTCATGCCCGGTGAACTTTTGTATTGGGAAAGTCATGCCCGGTGAACTTTTGCATGGGAAAAGTCATGCCCGGTGAACTTTTGTATTGGGAAAGTCATGCCCGGTGAACTTTTGTATGGGAAAAGTCATGCCCGGTGAACTTTTGTATGGGAAAAGTCATGCCCGGTGAACTTTTGTATTGGGAAAGTCATGCCCGGTGAACTTTTGTACTGGGAAAGTCATGCCCGGTGAACTTTTGTATTGGGAAAGTCATGCCCGGTGAACTTTTGTATTGGGAAAGTCATGCCCGGTGAACTTTTGTATGGGAAAAGTCATGCCCGGTGAACTTTTGTATGGGAAAAGTCATGCCCGGTGAACTTTTGTATTGGGAAAGTCATTCCCGGTCAACTTTTGTATTGGGAAAGTCATGCCCGGTGATCTTTTGTACTGGGAAAGTCATGCCCGGTGAACTTTTGTATGGGAAAAGTCATGCCCGGTGAACTTTTGTATTGGGAAAGTCATGCCCGGTGAACTTTTGTATTGGGAAAGTCATGCCCGGTGAACTTTTGTATTGGGAAAGTCATGCCCGGTGAACTTTTGTACTGGGAAAGTCATGCCCGGTGAACTTTTGTATTGGGAAAGTCATGCCCGGTGAACTTTTGTATTGGGAAAGTCATGCCCGGTGAACTTTTGTATTGGGAAAGTCATGCCCGGTGAACTTTTGTACTGGGAAAGTCATGCCCGGTGAACTTTTGTATGGGAAAAGTCATGCCCGGTGAACTTTTGTATTGGGAAAGTCATGCCCGGTCAACTTTTGTATTGGGAAAGTCATGCCCGGTGATCTTTTGTACTGGGAAAGTCATGCCCGGTGAACTTTTGTATTGGGAAAGTCATGTCCGGTGAACTTTTGTATGGGAAAAGTCATGCCCGGTGAACTTTTGTATGGGAAAAGTCATGCCCGGTGAACTTTTGTATTGGGAAAGTCATGCCCGGTGAACTTTTGTATTGGGAAAGTCATGCCCGGTGAACTTTTGTATTGGGAAAGTCATGCCCGGTGAACTTTTGTACTGGGAAAGTCATGACCGGTGAACTTTTGTATGGGAAAGTCATGCCCGGTGATCTTTTGTACTGGGAAAGTCATGCCCGGTGAACTTTTGTATTGGGAAAGTCATGCCCGGTGAACTTTTGTATGGGAAAAGTCATGCCCGGTGAACTTTTGTATTGGGAAAGTCATGCCCGGTGAACTTTTGTATTGGGAAAGTCATGCCCGGTGAACTTTTGTATTGGGAAAGTCATGCCCGGTGAACTTTTGTATTGGGAAAGTCATGCCCGGTGAACTTTTGTATTGGGAAAGTCATGCCCGGTGAACTTTTGTATTGGGAAAGTCATGCCCGGTGATCTTTTGTACTGGGAAAGTCATGCCCGGTCAACTTTTGTATTGGGAAAGTCATGCCCGGTGAACTTTTGTATTGGGAAAGTCATGCCCGGTGAACTTTTGTATTGGAAAGTCATGCCCGGTGAACTTTTGTATGGGGAAAGTCATGCCCGGTGAACTTTTGTACTGGGAAAGTCATGCCCGGTGAACTTTTGTATTGGGAAAGTCATGCCCGGTGAACTTTTGTATTGGGAAAGTCATGCCCGGTGAACTTTTGTATTGGGAAAGTCATGCCCGGTGAACTTTTGTATTGGGAAAGTCATGCCCGGTAAACTTTTGTATTGGGAAAGTCATGCCCGGTCAACTTTTGTATTGGGAAAGTCATGCCCGGTGATCTTTTGTACTGGGAAAGTCATGCCCGGTGAACTTTTGTATGGGAAAAGTCATGCCCGGTGAACTTTTGTATTGGGAAAGTCATGCCCGGTGAACTTTTGTATTGGGAAAGTCATGCCCGGTGATCTTTTGTACTGGGAAAGTCATGCCCGGTGAACTTTTGTATTGGGAAAGTCATGCCCGGTGAACTTTTGTATGGGAAAAGTCATGCCCGGTGAACTTTTGTATGGGAAAGTCATGCCCGGTGATCTTTTGTACTGGGAAAGTCATGCCCGGTGAACTTTTGTATTGGGAAAGTCATGCCCGGTGAACTTTTGTATTGGGAAAGTCATGCCCTGTGAACTTTTGTACTGGGAAAGTCATGCCCGGTGAACTTTTGTATTGGGAAAGTCATGCCCGGTGATCTTTTGTACTGGGAAAGTCATGCCCGGTGATCTTTTGTACTGGGAAAGTCATGCCCGGTCAACTTTTGTATGGGAAAAGTCATGCCCGGTGAACTTTTGTATTGGGAAAGTCATGCCCGGTGAACTTTTGCATGGGAAAAGTCATGCCCGGTGAACTTTTGTATGGGAAAAGTCATGCCCGGTGAACTTTTGTATTGGGAAAGTCATGCCCGGTGAACTTTTGTACTGGGAAAGTCATGCCCGGTGAACTTTTGTATTGGGAAAGTCATGCCCGGTGAACTTTTGTATTGGGAAAGTCATGCCCGGTGAACTTTTGTATGGGAAAAGTCATGCCCGGTGAACTTTTGTATGGGAAAAGTCATGCCCGGTGAACTTTTGTATTGGGAAAGTCATTCCCGGTCAACTTTTGTATTGGGAAAGTCATGCCCGGTGATCTTTTGTACTGGGAAAGTCATGCCCGGTGAACTTTTGTATGGGAAAAGTCATGCCCGGTGAACTTTTGTATGGGAAAAGTCATGCCCGGTGAACTTTTGTATTGGGAAAGTCATGCCCGGTGAACTTTTGTATTGGGAAAGTCATGCCCGGTGAACTTTTGTATTGGGAAAGTCATGCCCGGTGAACTTTTGTATTGGGAAAGTCATGCCCGGTGAACTTTTGTACTGGGAAAGTCATGCCCGGTGAACTTTTGTATTGGGAAAGTCATGCCCGGTGAACTTTTGTATTGGGAAAGTCATTCCCGGTGAACTTTTGTACTGGGAAAGTCATGCCCGGTGATCTTTTGTACTGGGAAAGTCATGCCCGGTGAACTTTTGTATTGGGAAAGTCATGCCCGGTGAAGTTTTGTATGGGAAAAGTCATGCCCGGTGAACTTTTGTATGGGAAAAGTCATGCCCGGTGAACTTTTGTATTGGGAAAGTCATGCCGGTGAACTTTTGTATTGGGAAAGTCATGCCCGGTGAACTTTTGTATTGGGAAAGTCATGCCCGGTGAACTTTTGTACTGGGAAAGTCATGACCGGTGAACTTTTGTATGGGAAAGTCATGCCCGGTGATCTTTTGTACTGGGAAAGTCATGCCCGGTGAACTTTTGTATTGGGAAAGTCATGCCCGGTGAACTTTTGTACGGGAAAAGTCATGCCCGGTGAACTTTTGTATTGGGAAAGTCATGCCCGGTGAACTTTTGTATTGGGAAAGTCATGCCCGGTGAACTTTTGTATTGGGAAAGTCATGCCCGGTGAACTTTTGTATTGGGAAAGTCATGCCCGGTGAACTTTTGTATTGGGAAAGTCATGCCCGGTGAACTTTTGTATTGGGAAAGTCATGCCCGGTGAACTTTTGTATTGGGAAAGTCATGCCCGGTGAACTTTTGTATTGGGAAAGTCATGCCCGGTTTCTTTTGTACTGGGAAAGTCATGCCCGGTCAACTTTTGTATTGGGAAAGTCATGCCCGGTGAACTTTTGTATTGGGAAAGTCATGCCCGGTGAACTTTTGTATTGGGAAAGTCATGCCCGGTGAACTTTTGTATGGGGAAAGTCATGCCCGGTGAACTTTTGTACTGGGAAAGTCATGCCCGGTGAACTTTTGTATTGGGAAAGTCATGCCCGGTGAACTTTTGTATTGGGAAAGTCATGCCCGGTGAACTTTTGTATTGGGAAAGTCATGCCCGGTGAACTTTTGTATTGGGAAAGTCATGCCCGGTAAACTTTTGTATTGGGAAAGTCATGCCCGGTCAACTTTTGTATTGGGAAAGTCATGCCCGGTGATCTTTTGTACTGGGAAAGTCATGCCCGGTGAACTTTTGTATGGGAAAAGTCATGCCCGGTGAACTTTTGTATTGGGAAAGTCATGCCCGGTGAACTTTTGTATTGGGAAAGTCATGCCCGGTGATCTTTTGTACTGGGAAAGTCATGCCCGGTGAACTTTTGTATGGGAAAAGTCATGCCCGGTGAACTTTTGTATTGGGAAAGTCATGCCCGGTGAACTTTTGTATTGGGAAAGTCATGCCCGGTGAACTTTTGTATTGGGAAAGTCATGCCCGGTGAACTTTTGTATTGGGAAAGTCATGCCCGGTGAACATTTGTACTGGGAAAGTCATGCCCGGTCAACTTTTGTATTGGGAAAGTCATGCCCGGTGATCTTTTGTACTGGGAAAGTCATGCCCGGTGATCTTTTGTATTGGGAAAGTCATGCCCGGTCAACTTTTGTATGGGAAAAGTCATGCACGGTGAACTTTTGTATTGGGAAAGTCATGCCCGGTGAACTTTTGCATGGGAAAAGTCATGCCCGGTGAACTTTTGTATGGGAAAAGTCATGCCCGGTGAACTTTTGTATTGGGAAAGTCATGCCCGGTGAACTTTTGTACTGGGAAAGTCATGCCCGGTGAACTTTTGTATTGGGAAAGTCATGCCCGGTGAACTTTTGAATTGGGAAAGTCATGCCCGGTGAACATTTGTACTGGGAAAGTCATGCTCGGTCAACTTTTGTATTGGGAAAGTCATGCCCGGTGATCTTTTGTACTGGGAAAGTCATGCCCGGTGAACTTTTGTATTGGGAAAGTCATGCCCGGTGAACTTTTGTATTGGGAAAGTCATGCCCGGTCAACTTTTGTATTGGGAAAGTCATGTCCGGTGATCTTTTGTACTGGGAAAGTCATGCCCGGTGAACTTTTGCACTGGGAAATTCATGCCCGGTGAACTTTTGTATTGGGAAAGTCATGCCCGGTGAACTTTTGTATTGGGAAAGTCATGCCCGGTGATCTTTTGTACTGGGAAAGTCATGCCCGGTGAACTTTTGTATTGGGAAAGTCATGCCCGGTGAACTTTTGTATTGGGAAAGTCATGCCCGGTGAACTTTTCTACTGGGAAAGTCATGCCCGGTGAACTTTTGTATGGGAAAAGTCATGCCCGGTCAACTTTTGTATTGGGAAAGTCATGCCCGGTCAACTTTTGTATGGGAAAAGTCATGCCCGGTGAACTTTTGTATTGGGAAAGTCATGCCCGGTCAACTTTTGTATTGGGAAAGTCATGCCCGGTCAACTTTTGTATTGGGAAAGTCATGCCCGGTGAACTTTTGTATGGGAAAAGTCATGCCCGATCAACTTTTGTATTGGGAAAGTCATGCCCGGTCAACTTTTGTATGGGAAAAGTCATGTCCGGTGAACTTTTGTATTGGGAAAGTCATGCCCGGTCAACTTTTGTATTGGGAAAGTAATGCCCGGTCAACTTTTGTATTGGGAAAGTCATGCCCGGTGAACTTTTGTATTGGGAAAGTCATGCCCGGTGAACTTTTGTATTGTGAAAGTCATGTCCGGTGATCTTTTGTACTGGAAAAGTCATGCCCGGTGAACTTTTGTATTGGGAAAGTCATGCCCGGTGAACTTTTGTATTGGGAAAGTCATGCCCGGTGAACTTTTGTATTGGGAAAGTCATGCCCGGTGATCTTTTGTACTGGGAAAGTCATGCCCGGTGAACTTTTGTATTGGGAAAGTCATGCCCGGTGATCTTTTGTATTGGGAAAGTCATGCCCGGTGAACTTTTGTATGGGAAAAGTCATGGCCGGTGAACTTTTGTATTGGGAAAGTCATGCCCGGTGAACTTTTGTATGGGAAAAGTCATGGCCGGTGAACTTTTGTATTGGGAAAGTCATGCCCGGTGAACTTTTGTATGGGAAAAGTCATGCCCGGTGAACTTTTGTATTGGGAAAGTCATGCCCGGTGAACTTTTGCATGGGAAAAGTCATGCCCGGTGAACTTTTGTACTGGGAAAGTCATGCCCGGTGAACTTTTGTATTGGGAAAGTCATGCCCGGTGAACTTTTGTATTGGGAAAGTCATGCCCGGTGAACTTTTGTATGGGAAAAGTCATGCCCGGTGAACTTTTGTATGGGAAAAGTCATGCCCGGTGAACTTTTGTATTGGGAAAGTCATGCCCGGTCAACTTTTGTATTGGGAAAATCATGCCCGGTGATCTTTTGTACTGGGAAAGTCATGCCCGGTGAACTTTTGTATGGGAAAAGTCATGCCCGGTGAACTTTTGTATGGGAAAAGTCATGCCCGGTGAACTTTTGTATTGGGAAAGTCATGCCCGGTGAACTTTTGTATTGGGAAAGTCATGCCCGGTGAACTTTTGTATTGGGAAATCATGCCCGGTGAACTTTTGTATTGGGAAAGTCATGCCCGGTGAACTTTTGTACTGGGAAAGTCATGCCCGGTGAACTTTTGTATTGGGAAAGTCATGCCCGGTGAACTTTTGTATTGGGAAAGTCATGCCCGGTGAACTTTTGTATTGGGAAAGTCATGCCCGGTGAACTTTTGTACTGGGAAAGTCATGCCCGGTGAACTTTTGTATGGGAAAAGTCATGCCCGGTGAACTTTTGTATTGGGAAAGTCATGCCCGGTCAACTTTTGTATTGGGAAAGTCATGCCCGGTGATCTTTTGTACTGGGAAAGTCATGCCCGGTGAACTTTTGTATTGGGAAAGTCATGCCCGGTGAACTTTTGTATGGGAAAAGTCATGCCCGGTGAACTTTTGTATGGGAAAAGTCATGCCCGGTGAACTTTTGTATTGGGAAAGTCATGCCCGGTGAACTTTTGTATTGGGAATGTCATGCCCGGTGAACTTTTGTATTGGGAAAGTCATGCCCGGTGAACTTTTGTTCTGGGAAAGTCATGACCGGTGAACTTTTGTATGGGAAAGACATGCCCGGTGATCTTTTGTACTGGGAAAGTCAGGCCCGGTGAACTTTTGTATTGGGAAAGTCATGCCCGGTGAACTTTTGTATGGGAAAAGTCATGCCCGGTGAACTTTTGTATTGGGAAAGTCATGCCCGGTGAACTTTTGTATTGGGAAAGTCATGCCCGGTGAACTTTTGTATTGGGAAAGTCATGCCCGGTGAACTTTTGTATTGGGAAAGTCATGCCCGGTGAACTTTTGTATTGGGAAAGTCATGCCCGGTGAACTTTTGTATTGGGAAAGTCATGCCCGGTGAACTTTTGTATTGGGAAAGTCATGCCCGGTGAACTTTTGTATTGGGAAAGTCATGCCCGGTGATCTTTTGTACTGGGAAAGTCATGCCCGGTCAACTTTTGTATTGGGAAAGTCATGCCCGGTGAACTTTTGTATTGGGAAAGTCATGCCCGGTGAACTTTTGTATTGGGAAAGTCATGCCCGGTGAACTTTTGTATGGGGAAAGTCATGCCCGGTGAACTTTTGTACTGGGAAAGTCATGCCCGCCCGGTGAACTTTTATATTGGAAAAGTCATGCCCGGTGAACTTTTGTATTGGGAAAGTCATGCCCGGTAAACTTTTGTATTGGGAAAGTCATGCCCGGTCAACTTTTGTATTGGGAAAGTCATGCCCGGTGATCTTTTGTACTGGGAAAGTCATGCCCGGTGAACTTTTGTATGGGAAAAGTCATGCCCGGTGAACTTTTGTATTGGGAAAGTCATGCCCGGTGAACTTTTGTATTGGGAAAGTCATGCCCGGTGATCTTTTGTACTGGGAAAGTCATGCCCGGTGAACTTTTGTATGGGAAAAGTCATGCCCGGTGAACTTTTATATTGGGAAAGTCATGCCCGGTGAACTTTTGTATTGGGAAAGTCATGCCCGGTGAAATTTTGTATTGGGAAAGTCATGCCCGGTGAACTTTTGTATTGGGAAAGTCATGCCCGGTGAACATTTGTACTGGGAAAGTCAATCCCGGTCAACTTTTGTATTGGGAAAGTCATGCCCGGTGATCTTTTGTACTGGGAAAGTCATGCCCGGTGATCTTTTGTATTGGGAAAGTCATGCCCGGTCAACTTTTGTATGGGAAAAGTCATGCACGGTGAACTTTTCTATTGGGAAAGTCATGCCCGGTGAACTTTTGCATGGGAAAAGTCATGCCCGGTGAACTTTTGTATGGGAAAAGTCATGCCCGGTGAACTTTTGTATTGGGAAAGTCATGCCCGGTGAACTTTTGTACTGGGAAAGTCATGCCCGGTGAACTTTTGTATTGGGAAAGTCATGCCCGGTGAACTTTTGAATTGGGAAAGTCATGCCCGGTGAACATTTGTACTGGGAAAGTCATGCCCGGTGAACTTTTGTATTGGGAAAGTCATGCCCGGTGAACTTTTGTACTGGGAAAGTCATGCCCGGTGAACTTTTGTATGGGAAAAGTCATGCCCGGTCAACTTTTGTATTGGGAAAGTCATGCCCGGTCAACTTTTGTATGGGAAAAGTCATGCCCGGTGAACTTTTGTATTGGGAAAGTCATGCCCGGTCAACTTTTGTATTGGGAAAGTCATGCCCGGTCAACTTTTGTATTGGGAAAGTCATGCCCGGTGAACTTTTGTATGGGAAAAGTCATGCCCGGTCAACTTTTGTATTGGGAAAGTCATGCCCGGTCAACTTTTGTATGGGAAAAGTCATGTCCGGTGAACTTTTGTATTGGGAAAGTCATGCCCGGTCAACTTTTGTATTGGGAAAGTCATGCCCGGTCAACTTTTGTATTGGGAAAGTCATGCCCGGTGAACTTTTGTATTGGGAAAGTCATGCCCGGTGAACTTTTGTATTGTGAAAGTCATGCCCGGTGATCTTTTGTACTGGAGAAGTCATGCCCGGTGAACTTTTGTATTGGGAAAGTCATGCCCGGTGAACTTTTGTATTGGGAAAGTCATGCCCGGTGAACTTTTGTATTGGGAAAGTCATGCCCGGTGATCTTTTATACTGGGAAAGTCATGCCCGGTGAACTTTTGTATTGGGAAAGTCATGCCCGGTGATCTTTTGTATTGGGAAAGTCATGCCCGGTGAACTTTTGTATGGGAAAAGTCATGCCCGGTGAACTTTTGTATTGGGAAAGTCATGCCCGGTGAACTTTTGTATTGGGAAAGTCATGCCCGGTGATCTTTTGTACTGGGAAAGTCATGCCCGGTGAACTTTTGTATTGGGAAAGTCATGCCCGGTGAACTTTTGTATGGGAAAAGTCATGCCCGGTGAACTTTTGTATGGAAAAGTCATGCCCGGTGATCTTTTGTACTGGGAAAGTCATGCCCGGTGTACTTTTGTATTGGGAAAGTCATGCCCGGTGAACTTTTGTATTGGGAAAGTCATGCCCGGTGAACTTTTGTACTGGGAAAGTCATGCCCGGTGAACTTTTGTATTGGGAAAGTCATGCCCGGTGATCTTTTGTACTGGGAAAGTCATGCCCGGTGATCTTTTGTATTGGGAAAGTCATGCCCGGTCAACTTTTGTATGGGAAAAGTCATGCCCGGTGAACTTTTGTATTGGGAAAGTCATGCCCGGTGAACTTTTGCATGGGAAAAGTCATGCCCGGTGAACTTTTGTATGGGAAAAGTCATGCCCGGTGAACTTTTGTATTGGGAAAATCATGCCCGGTGAACTTTTGTACTGGGAAAGTCATGCCCGGTGAACTTTTGTATTGGGAAAGTCATGCCCGGTGAACTTTTGTATTGGGAAAGTCATGCCCGGTGAACTTTTGTATGGGAAAAGTCATGCCAGGTGAACTTTTGTATGGGAAAAGTCATGCCCGGTGAACTTTTGTATTGGGAAAGTCATTCCCGGTCAACTTTTGTATTGGGAAAGTCATGCCCGGTGATCTTTTGTACTGGGAAAGTCATGCCCGGTGAACTTTTGTATGGGAAAAGTCATGCCCGGTGAACTTTTGTATTGGGAAAGTCATGCCCGGTGAACTTTTGTATTGGGAAAGTCATGCCCGGTGAACTTTTGTATTGGGAAAGTCATGCCCGGTGAACTTTTGTACTGGGAAAGTCATGCCCGGTGAACTTTTGTATTGGGAAAGTCATGCCCGGTGAACTTTTGTATTGGGAAAGTCATGCCCGGTGAACTTTTGTATTGGGAAAGTCATGCCCGGTGAACTTTTGTACTGGGAAAGTCATGCCCGGTGAACTTTTGTATTGGAAAAGTCATGCCCGGTGAACTTTTGTATTGGGAAAGTCATGCCCGGTCAACTTTTGTATTGGGAAAGTCATGCCCGGTGATCTTTTGTACTGGGAAAGTCATGCCCAGTGAACTTTTGTATTGGGAAAGTCATGCCCGGTGAACTTTTGTATGGGAAAAGTCATGCCCGGTGAACTTTTGTATGGGAAAAGTCATGCCCGGTGAACTTTTGTATTGGGAAAGTCATGCCCGGTGAACTTTTGTATTGGGAAAGTCATGCCCGGTGAACTTTTGTATTGGGAAAGTCATGCCCGGTGAACTTTTGTACTGGGAAAGTCATGACCGGTGAACTTTTGTATGGGAAAGTCATGCCCGGTGATCTTTTGTACTGGGAAAGTCATGCCCGGTGAACTTTTGTATTGGGAAAGTCATGCCCGGTGAACTTTTGTATGGGAAAAGTCATGCCCGGTGAACTTTTGTATTGGGAAAGTCATGCCCGGTGAACTTTTGTATTGGGAAAGTCATGCCCGGTGAACTTTTGTATTGGGAAAGTCATGCCCGGTGATCTTTTGTATTGGGAAAGTCATGCCCGGTGAACTTTTGTATGGGAAAAGTCATGCCCGGTGAACTTTTGTATTGGGAAAGTCATGCCCGGTGAACTTTTGTATTGGGAAAGTCATGCCCGGTGATCTTTTATACTGGGAAAGTCATGCCCGGTGAACTTTTGTATTGGGAAAGTCATGCCCGGTGATCTTTTGTATTGGGAAAGTCATGCCCGGTGAACTTTTGTATGGGAAAAGTCATGCCCGGTGAACTTTTGTATTGGGAAAGTCATGCCCGGTGAACTTTTGTATTGGGAAAGTCATGCCCGGTGATCTTTTATACTGGGAAAGTCATGCCCGGTGAACTTTTGTATTGGGAAAGTCATGCCCGGTGATCTTTTGTATTGGGAAAGTCATGCCCGGTGAACTTTTGTATGGGAAAAGTCATGCCCGGTGAACTTTTGTATTGGGAAAGTCATGCCCGGTGAACTTTTGTATTGGGAAAGTCATGCCCGGTGATCTTTTGTACTGGGAAAGTCATGCCCGGTGAACTTTTGTATTGGGAAAGTCATGCCCGGTGAACTTTTGTATGGGAAAAGTCATGCCCGGTGAACTTTTGTATGGGAAAGTCATGCCCGGTGATCTTTTGTACTGGGAAAGTCATGCCCGGTGTACTTTTGTATTGGGAAAGTCATGCCCGGTGAACTTTTGTATTGGGAAAGTCATGCCCGGTGAACTTTTGTACTGGGAAAGTCATGCCCGGTGAACTTTTGTATTGGGAAAGTCATGCCCGGTGATCTTTTGTACTGGGAAAGTCATGCCCGGTGATCTTTTGTATTGGGAAAGTCATGCCCGGTCATCTTTTGTATGGGAAAAGTCATGCCCGGTGAACTTTTGTATTGGGAAAGTCATGCCCGGTGAACTTTTGCATGGGAAAAGTCATGCCCGGTGAACTTTTGTATGGGAAAAGTCATGCCCGGTGAACTTTTGTATTGGGAAAATCATGCCCGGTGAACTTTTGTACTGGGAAAGTCATGCCCGGTGAACTTTTGTATTGGGAAAGTCATGCCCGGTGAACTTTTGTATTGGGAAAGTCATGCCCGGTGAACTTTTGTATGGGAAAAGTCATGCCCGGTGAACTTTTGTATGGGAAAAGTCATGCCCGGTGAACTTTTGTATTGGGAAAGTCATTCCCGGTCAACTTTTGTATTGGGAAAGTCATGCCCGGTGATCTTTTGTACTGGGAAAGTCATGCCCGGTGAACTTTTGTATGGGAAAAGTCATGCCCGGTGAACTTTTGTATTGGGAAAGTCATGCCCGGTGAACTTTTGTATTGGGAAAGTCATGCCCGGTGAACTTTTGTATTGGGAAAGTCATGCCCGGTGAACTTTTGTACTGGGAAAGTCATGCCCGGTGAACTTTTGTATTGGGAAAGTCATGCCCGGTGAACTTTTGTATTGGGAAAGTCATGCCCGGTGAACTTTTGTATTGGGAAAGTCATGCCCGGTGAACTTTTGTACTGGGAAAGTCATGCCCGGTGAACTTTTGTATTGGAAAAGTCATGCCCGGTGAACTTTTGTATTGGGAAAGTCATGCCCGGTCAACTTTTGTATTGGGAAAGTCATGCCCGGTGATCTTTTGTACTGGGAAAGTCATGCCCAGTGAACTTTTGTATTGGGAAAGTCATGCCCGGTGAACTTTTGTATGGGAAAAGTCATGCCCGGTGAACTTTTGTATGGGAAAAGTCATGCCCGGTGAACTTTTGTATTGGGAAAGTCATGCCCGGTGAACTTTTGTATTGGGAAAGTCATGCCCGGTGAACTTTTGTATTGGGAAAGTCATGCCCGGTGAACTTTTGTACTGGGAAAGTCATGACCGGTGAACTTTTGTATGGGAAAGTCATGCCCGGTGATCTTTTGTACTGGGAAAGTCATGCCCGGTGAACTTTTGTATTGGGAAAGTCATGCCCGGTGAACTTTTGTATGGGAAAAGTCATGCCCGGTGAACTTTTGTATTGGGAAAGTCATGCCCGGTGAACTTTTGTATTGGGAAAGTCATGCCCGGTGAACTTTTGTATTGGGAAAGTCATGCCCGGTGAACTTTTGTATTGGGAAAGTCATGCCCGGTGAACTTTTGTATTGGGAAAGTCATGCCCGGTGAACTTTTGTATTGGGAAAGTCATGCCCGGTGAACTTTTGTATTGGGAAAGTCATGCCCGGTGAACTTTTGTATTGGGAAAGTCATGCCCGGTGATCTTTTGTACTGGGAAAGTCATGCCCGGTCAACTTTTGTATTGGGAAAGTCATGCCCGGTGAACTTTTGTATTGGGAAAGTCATGCCCGGTGAACTTTTGTATTGGAAAGTCATGCCCGGTGAACTTTTGTATGGGGAAAGTCATGCCCGGTGAACTTTTGTACTGGGAAAGTCATGCCCGGTGAACTTTTGTATTGGGAAAGTCATGCCCGGTGAACTTTTGTATTGGGAAAGTCATGCCCGGTGAACTTTTGTATTGGGAAAGTCATGCCCGGTGAACTTTTGTATTGGGAAAGTCATGCCCGGTGAACTTTTGCATTGGGAAAGTCATGCCCGGTGAACTTTTGTATGGGAAAAGTCATGCCCGATGAACTTTTGTATGGGAAAGTCATGCCCGGTGATCTTTTGTACTGGGAAAGTCATGCCCGGTGAACTTTTGTATTGGGAAAGTCATGCCCGGTGAACTTTTGTATTGGGAAAGTCATGCCCGGTGAACTTTTGTACTGGGAAAGTCATGCCCGGTGAACTTTTGTATTGGGAAAGTCATGCCCGGTGATCTTTTGTACTGGGAAAGTCATGCCCGGTGATCTTTTGTATTGGGAAAGTCATGCCCGGTCAACTTTTGTATGGGAAAAGTCATGCCCGGTGAACTTTTGTATTGGGAAAGTCATGCCCGGTGAACTTTTGCATGGGAAAAGTCATGCCCGGTGAACTTTTGTATGGGAAAAGTCATGCCCGGTGAACTTTTGTATTGGGAAAGTCATGCCCGGTGAACTTTTGTACTGGGAAAGTCATGCCCGGTGAACTTTTGTATTGGGAAAGTCATGCCCGGTGAACTTTTGTATTGGGAAAGTCATGCCCGGTGAACTTTTGTATGGGAAAAGTCATGCCCGGTGAACTTTTGTATGGGAAAAGTCATGCCCGGTGAACTTTTGTATTGGGAAAGTCATTCCCGGTCAACTTTTGTATTGGGAAAGTCATGCCCGGTGATCTTTTGTACTGGGAAAGTCATGCCCGGTGAACTTTTGTATGGGAAAAGTCATGCCCGGTGAACTTTTGTATGGGAAAAGTCATGCCCGGTGAACTTTTGTATTGGGAAAGTCATGCCCGGTGAACTTTTGTATTGGGAAAGTCATGCCCGGTGAACTTTTGTATTGGGAAAGTCATGCCCGGTGAACTTTTGTATTGGGAAAGTCATGCCCGGTGAACTTTTGTACTGGGAAAGTCATGCCCGGTGAACTTTTGTATTGGGAAAGTCATGCCCGGTGAACTTTTGTATTGGGAAAGTCATTCCCGGTGAACGTTTGTATTTGGAAAGTCATGCACGGTGAACTTTTGTACTGGGAAAGTCATGCCCGGTGAACTTTTGTATGGGAAAAGTCATGCCCGGTGAACTTTTGTATTGGGAAAGTCATGCCCGGTCAACTTTTGTATTGGGAAAGTCATGCCCGGTGATCTTTTGTACTGGGAAAGTCATGCCCGGTGAACTTTTGTATTGGGAAAGTCATGCCCGGTGAACTTTTGTATGGGAAAAGTCATGCCCGGTGAACTTTTGTATGGGAAAAGTCATGCCCGGTGAACTTTTGTATTGGGAAAGTCATGCCCGGTGAACTTTTGTATTGGGAAAGTCATGCCCGGTGAACTTTTGTATTGGGAAAGTCATGCCCGGTGAACTTTTGTACTGGGAAAGTCATGACCGGTGACCTTTTGTATAGGAAAGTCATGCCCGGTGATCTTTTGTATTGGGAAAGTCATGCCAGGTGAACTTTTGTATTGGGAAAGTCATGCCCGGTGAAATTTTGTATGGGAAAAGTCATGCCCGGTGAACTTTTGTATTGGGAAAGTCATGCCCGGTGAACTTTTGTATTGGGAAAGTCATGCCCGGTGAACTTTTGTATTGGGAAAGTCATGCCCGGTGAACTTTTGTATTGGGAAAGTCATGCCCGGTGAACTTTTGTATTGGGAAAGTCATGCCCGGTGAACTTCTGTATTGGGAAAGTCATGCCCGGTGAACTTTTGTATTGGGAAAGTCATGCCCGGTGAACTTTTGTATTGGGAAAGTCATGCCCGGTTTCTATTGTACTGGGAAAGTCATGCCCGGTCAACTTTTGTATTGGGAAAGTCATGCCCGGTGAACTTTTGTATTGGGAAAGTCATGCCCGGTGAACTTTTGTATTGGGAAAGTCATGCCCGGTGAACTTTTGTATGGGGAAAGTCATGCCCGGTGAACTTTTGTACTGGGAAAGTCATGCCCGGTGAACTTTTGTATTGGGAAAGTCATGCCCGGTGAACTTTTGTATTGGGAAAGTCATGCCCGGTGAACTTTTGTATTGGGAAAGTCATGCCCGGTGAACTTTTGTATTGGGAAAGTCATGCCCGGTAAACTTTTGTATTGGGAAAGTCATGCCCGGTCAACTTTTGTATTGGGAAAGTCATGCCCGGTGATCTTTTGTACTGGGAAAGTCATGCCCGGTGAACTTTTGTATGGGAAAAGTCATGCCCGGTGAACTTTTGTATTGGGAAAGTCATGCCCGGTGAACTTTTGTATTGGGAAAGTCATGCCCGGTGATCTTTTGTACTGGGAAGTCATGCCCGGTGAACTTTTGTATGGGAAAAGTCATGCCCGGTGAACTTTTGTATTGGGAAAGTCATGCCCGGTGAACTTTTGTATTGGGAAAGTCATGCCCGGTGAACTTTTGTATTGGGAAAGTCATGCCCGGTGAACTTTTGTATTGGGAAAGTCATGCCCGGTGAACATTTGTACTGGGAAAGTCATGCCCGGTCAACTTTTGTATTGGGAAAGTCATGCCCGGTGATCTTTTGTACTGGGAAAGTCATGCCCGGTGATCTTTTGTATTGGGAAAGTCATGCCCGGTCAACTTTTGTATGGGAAAAGTCATGCACGGTGAACTTTTGTATTGGGAAAGTCATGCCCGGTGAACTTTTGCATGGGAAAAGTCATGCCCGGTGAACTTTTGTATGGGAAAAGTCATGCCCGGTGAACTTTTGTATTGGGAAAGACATGCCCGGTGAACTTTTGTACTGGGAAAGTCATGCCCGGTGAACTTTTGTATTGGGAAAGTCATGCCCGGTGAACTTTTGAATTGGGAAAATCATGCCCGGTGTACATTTGTACTGGGAAAGTCATGCTCGGTCAACTTTTGTATTGGGAAAGTCATGCCCGGTGATCTTTTGTACTGGGAAAGTCATGCCCGGTGAACTTTTGTATTGGGAAAGTCATGCCCGGTGAACTTTTGTATTGGGAAAGTCATGCCCGGTCAACTTTTGTATTGGGAAAGTCATGTCCGGTGATCTTTTGTACTGGGAAAGTCATACCCGGTGAACTTTTGTACTGGGAAATTCATGCCCGGTGAACTTTTGTATTGGGAAAGTCATGCCCGGTGAACTTTTGTATTGGGAAAGTCATGCCCGGTGATCTTTTGTACTGGGAAAGTCATGCCCGGTGAACTTTTGTATTGGGAAAGTCATGCCCGGTGAACTTTTGTATTGGGAAAGTCATGCCCGGTGAACTTTTCTACTGGGAAAGTCATGCCCGGTGAACTTTTGTATGGGAAAAGTCATGCCCGGTCAACTTTTGTATTGGGAAAGTCATGCCCGGTCAACTTTTGTATGGGAAAAGTCATGCCCGGTGAACTTTTGTATTGGGAAAGTCATGCCCGGTCAACTTTTGTATTGGGAAAGTCATGCCCGGTCAACTTTTGTATTGGGAAAGTCATGCCCGGTGAACTTTTGTATGGGAAAAGTCATGCCCGGTCAACTTTTGTATTGGGAAAGTCATGCCCGGTCAACTTTTGTATGGGAAAAGTCATGTCCGGTGAACTTTTGCATTGGGAAAGTCATGCCCGGTCAACTTTTGTATTGGGAAAGTAATGCCCGGTCAACTTTTGTATTGGGAAAGTCATGCCCGGTGAACTTTTGTATTGGGAAAGTCATGCCCGGTGAACTTTTGTATTGTGAAAGTCATGTCCGGTGATCTTTTGTACTGGAAAAGTCATGCCCGGTGAACTTTTGTATTGGGAAAGTCATGCCCGGTGAACTTTTGTATTGGGAAAGTCATGCCCGGTGAACTTTTGTATTGGGAAAGTCATGCCCGGTGATCTTTTGTACTGGGAAAGTCATGCCCGGTGAACTTTTGTATTGGGAAAGTCATGCCCGGTCAACTTTTGTATGGGAAAAGTCATGTCCGGTTAACTTTTGTATTGGGAAAGTCATGCCCGGTAAACTTTTGTATTGGGAAAGTCATGCCCGGTCAACTTTTGTATTGGGAAAGTCATGCCCGGTGATCTTTTGTACTGGGAAAGTCATGCCCGGTGAACTTTTGTATGGGAAAAGTCATGCCCGGTGAACTTTTGTATTGGGAAAGTCATGCCCGGTGAACTTTTGTATTGGGAAAGTCATGCCCGGTGATCTTTTGTACTGGGAAAGTCATGCCCGGTGAACTTTTGTATGGGAAAAGTCATGCCCGGTGAACTTTTGTATTGGGAAAGTCATGCCCGGTGAACTTTTGTATTGGGAAAGTCATGCCCGGTGAACTTTTGTATTGGGAAAGTCATGCCCGGTGAACATTTGTACTGGGAAAGTCATGCCCGGTCAACTTTTGTATTGGGAAAGTCATGCCCGGTGATCTTTTGTATTGGGAAAGTCATGCCCGGTGATCTTTTGTATTGGGAAAGTCATGCCCGGTCAACTTTTGTATGGGAAAAGTCATGCACGGTGAACTTTTGTATTGGGAAAGTCATGCCCGGTGAACTTTTGCATGGGAAAAGTCATGCCCGGTGAACTTTTGTATGGGAAAAGTCATGCCCGGTGAACTTTTGTATTGGGAAAGTCATGCCCGGTGAACTTTTGTACTGGGAAAGTCATGCCCGGTGAACTTTTGAATTGGGAAAGTCATGCCCGGTGTACATTTGTACTGGGAAAGTCATGCTCGGTCAACTTTTGTATTGGGAAAGTCATGCCCGGTGATCTTTTGTACTGGGAAAGTCATGCCCGGTGAACTTTTGTATTGGGAAAGTCATGCCCGGTGAACTTTTGTATTGGGAAAGTCATGCCCGGTCAACTTTTGTATTGGGAAAGTCATGTCCGGTGATCTTTTGTACTGGGAAAGTCATACCCGGTGAACTTTTGTACTGGGAAATTCATGCCCGGTGAACTTTTGTATTGGGAAAGTCATGCCCGGTGAACTTTTGTATTGGGAAAGTCATGCCCGGTGATCTTTTGTACTGGGAAAGTCATGCCCGGTGAACTTTTGTATTGGGAAAGTCATGCCCGGTGAACTTTTGTATTGGGAAAGTCATGCCCGGTGAACTTTTCTACTGGGAAAGTCATGCCCGGTGAACTTTTGTATGGGAAAAGTCATGCCCGGTCAACTTTTGTATTGGGAAAGTCATGCCCGGTCAACTTTTGTATGGGAAAAGTCATGCCCGGTGAACTTTTGTATTGGGAAAGTCATGCCCGGTCAACTTTTGTATTGGGAAAGTCATGCCCGGTCAACTTTTGTATTGGGAAAGTCATGCCCGGTGAACTTTTGTATGGGAAAAGTCATGCCCGGTCAACTTTTGTATTGGGAAAGTCATGCCCGGTCAACTTTTGTATGGAAAAAGTCATGTCCGGTGAACTTTTGTATTGGGAAAGTCATGCCCGGTCAACTTTTGTATTGGGAAAGTAATGCCCGGTCAACTTTTGTATTGGGAAAGTCATGCCCGGTGAACTTTTGTATTGGGAAAGTCATGCCCGGTGAACTTTTGTATTGTGAAAGTCATGTCCGGTGATCTTTTGTACTGGAAAAGTCATGCCCGGTGAACTTTTGTATTGGGAAAGTCATGCCCGGTGAACTTTTGTATTGGGAAAGTCATGCCCGGTGAACTTTTGTATTGGGAAAGTCATGCCCGGTGATCTTTTGTACTGGGAAAGTCATGCCCGGTGAACTTTTGTATTGGGAAAGTCATGCCCGGTGATCTTTTGTATTGGGAAAGTCATGCCCGGTGAACTTTTGTATGGGAAAAGTCATGGCCGGTGAACTTTTGTATTGGGAAAGTCATGCCCGGTGAACTTTTGTATGGGAAAAGTCATGCCCGGTGAACTTTTGTATTGGGAAAGTCATGCCCGGTGAACTTTTGCATGGGAAAAGTCATGCCCGGTGAACTTTTGTATGGGAAAAGTCATGCCCGGTGAACTTTTGTATTGGGAAAGTCATGCCCGGTGAACTTTTGTACTGAGAAAGTCATGCCCGTTGAACTTTTGTATTGGGAAAGTCATGCCCGGTGAACTTTTGTATTGGGAAAGTCATGCCCGGTGAACTTTTGTATGGGAAAAGTCATGCCCGGTGAACTTTTGTATGGGAAAAGTCATGCCCGGTGAACTTTTGTATTGGGAAAGTCATGCCCGGTCAACTTTTGTATTGGGAAAGTCATGCCCGGTGATCTTTTGTACTGGGAAAGTCATGCCCGGTGAACTTTTGTATGGGAAAAGTCATGCCCGGTGAACTTTTGTATGGGAAAAGTCATGCCCGGTGAACTTTTGTATTGGGAAAGTCATGCCCGGTGAACTTTTGTATTGGGAAAGTCATGCCCGGTGAACTTTTGTATTGGGAAAGTCATGCCCGGTGAACTTTTGTATTGGGAAAGTCATGCCCGGTGAACTTTTGTACTGGGAAAGTCATGCCCGGTGAACTTTTGTATTGGGAAAGTCATGCCCGGTGAACTTTTGTATTGGGAAAGTCATGCCCGGTGAACTTTTGTATTGGGAAAGTCATGCCCGGTGAACTTTTGTACTGGGAAAGTCATGCCCGGTGAACTTTTGTATGGGAAAAGTCATGCCCGGTGAACTTTTGTATTGGGAAAGTCATGCCCGGTCAACTTTTGTATTGGGAAAGTCATGCCCGGTGATCTTTTGTACTGGGAAAGTCATGCCCGGTGAACTTTTGTATTGGGAAAGTCATGCCCGGTGAACTTTTGTATGGGAAAAGTCATGCCCGGTGAACTTTTGTATGGGAAAAGTCATGCCCGGTGCACTTTTGTATTGGGAAAGTCATGCCCGGTGAACTTTTGTATTGGGAAAGTCATGCCCGGTGAACTTTTGTATTGGGAAAGTCATGCCCGGTGAACTTTTGTACTGGGAAAGTCATGACCGGTGAACTTTTGTATGGGAAAGTCATGCCCGGTGATCTTTTGTACTGGGAAAGTCATGCCCGGTGAACTTTTGTATTGGGAAAGTCATGCCCGGTGAACTTTTGTATGGGAAAAGTCATGCCCGGTGAACTTTTGTATTGGGAAAGTCATGCCCGGTGAACTTTTGTATTGGGAAAGTCATGCCCGGTGAACTTTTGTATTGGGAAAGTCATGCCCGGTGAACTTTTGTATTGGGAAAGTCATGCCCGGTGAACTTTTGTATTGGGAAAGTCATGCCCGGTGAACTTTTGTATTGGGAAAGTCATGCCCGGTGAACTTTTGTATTGGGAAAGTCATGCCCGGTGAACTTTTGTATTGGGAAAGTCATGCCCGGTGATCTTTTGTACTGGGAAAGTCATGCCCGGTCAACTTTTGTATTGGGAAAGTCATGCCCGGTGAACTTTTGTATTGGGAAAGTCATGCCCGGTGAACTTTTGTATTGGGAAAGTCATGCCCGGTGAACTTTTGTATGGGGAAAGTCATGCCCGGTGAACTTTTGTACTGGGAAAGTCATGCCCGCCCGGTGAACTTTTGTATTGGGAAAGTCATGCCCGGTGAACTTTTGTATTGGGAAAGTCATGCCCGGTAAACTTTTGTATTGGGAAAGTCATGCCCGGTCAACTTTTGTATTGGGAAAGTCATGCCCGGTGATCTTTTGTACTGGGAAAGTCATGCCCGGTGAACTTTTGTATGGGAAAAGTCATGCCCGGTGAACTTTTGTATTGGGAAAGTCATGCCCGGTGAACTTTTGTATTGGGAAAGTCATGCCCGGTGATCTTTTGTACTGGGAAAGTCATGCCCGGTGAACTTTTGTATGGGAAAAGTCATGCCCGGTGAACTTTTGTATTGGGAAAGTCATGCCCGGTGAACTTTTGTATTGGGAAAGTCATGCCCGGTGAAATTTTGTATTGGGAAAGTCATGCCCGGTGAACTTTTGTATTGGGAAAGTCATGCCCGGTGAACATTTGTACTGGGAAAGTCATGCCCGGTCAACTTTTGTATTGGGAAAGTCATGCCCGGTGATCTTTTGTACTGGGAAAGTCATGCCCGGTGATCTTTTGTATTGGGAAAGTCATGCCCGGTCAACTTTTGTATGGGAAAAGTCATGCAGGGTGAACTTTTGTATTGGGAAAGTCATGCCCGGTGAACTTTTGCATGGGAAAAGTCATGCCCGGTGAACTTTTGTATGGGAAAAGTCATGCCCGGTGAACTTTTGTATTGGGAAAGTCATGCCCGGTCAACTTTTGTATGGGAAAAGTCATGCCCGGTGAACTTTTGTATTGGGAAAGTCATGCCCGGTCAACTTTTGTATTGGGAAAGTCATGCCCGGTCAACTTTTGCATTGGGAAAGTCATGCCCGGTGAACTTTTGTATGGGAAAAGTCATGCCGGTCAACTTTTGTATTGGGAAAGTCATGCCCGGTCAACTTTTGTATGGGAAAAGTCATGTCCGGTGAACTTTTGTATTGGGAAAGTCATGCCCGGTCAACTTTTGTATTGGGAAAGTCATGCCCGGTAAACTTTTGTATTGGGAAAGTCATGCCCGGTCAACTTTTGTATTGGGAAAGTCATGCCCGGTGATCTTTTGTACTGGGAAAGTCATGCCCGGTGAACTTTTGTATGGGAAAAGTCATGCCCGGTGAACTTTTGTATTGGGAAAGTCATGCCCGGTGAACTTTTGTATTGGGAAAGTCATGCCCGGTGATCTTTTGTACTGGGAAAGTCATGCCCGGTGAACTTTTGTATGGGAAAAGTCATGCCCGGTGAACTTTTGTATTGGGAAAGTCATGCCCGGTGAACTTTTGTATTGGGAAAGTCATGCCCGGTGAAATTTTGTATTGGGAAAGTCATGCCCGGTGAACTTTTGTATTGGGAAAGTCATGCCCGGTGAACATTTGTACTGGGAAAGTCATGCCCGGTCAACTTTTGTATTGGGAAAGTCATGCCCGGTGATCTTTTGTACTGGGAAAGTCATGCCCGGTGATCTTTTGTATTGGGAAAGTCATGCCCGGTCAACTTTTGTATGGGAAAAGTCATGCACGGTGAACTTTTGTATTGGGAAAGTCATGCCCGGTGAACTTTTGCATGGGAAAAGTCATGCCCGGTGAACTTTTGTATGGGAAAAGTCATGCCCGGTGAACTTTTGTATTGGGAAAGTCATGCCCGGTGAACTTTTGTACTGGGAAAGTCATGCCCGGTGAACTTTTGTATTGGGAAAGTCATGCCCGGTGAACTTTTGAATTGGGAAAGTCATGCCCGGTGAACACTTGTACTGGGAAAGTCATGCCCGGTGAACTTTTGTATTGGGAAAGTCATGCTCGGTGAACTTTTGTACTGGGAAAGTCATGCCCGGTGAACTTTTGTATGGGAAAAGTCATGCCCGGTCAACTTTTGTATTGGGAAAGTCATGCCCGGTCAACTTTTGTATGGGAAAAGTCATGCCCGGTGAACTTTTGTATTGGGAAAGTCATGCCCGGTCAACTTTTGTATTGGGAAAGTCATGCCCGGTCAACTTTTGTATTGGGAAAGTCATGCCCGGTGAACTTTTGTATGGGAAAAGTCATGCCCGGTCAACTTTTGTATTGGGAAAGTCATGCCCGGTCAACTTTTGTATGGGAAAAGTCATGTCCGGTGAACTTTTGTATTGGGAAAGTCATGCCCGGTCAACTTTTGTATTGGGAAAGTCATGCCCGGTCAACTTTTGTATTGGGAAAGTCATGCCCGGTGAACTTTTGTATTGGGAAAGTCATGCCCGGTGAACTTTTGTATTGTGAAAGTCATGCCCGGTGATCTTTTGTACTGGAGAAGTCATGCCCGGTGAACTTTTGTATTGGGAAAGTCATGCCCGGTCAACTTTTGTATTGGGAAAGTCATGCCCGGTCAACTTTTGTATTGGGAAAGTCATGCCCGGTGATCTTTTGTACTGGGAAAGTCATGCCCGGTGAACTTTTGTATTGGGAAAGTCATGCCCGGTGATCTTTTGTATTGGAAAAGTCATGCCCGGTGAACTTTTGTATGGGAAAAGTCATGGCCGGTGAACTTTTGTATTGGGAAAGTCATGCCCGGTGAACATTTGTATGGGAAAATTCATGCCCGATGAACTTTTGTATGGGAAAAGTCATGCCCGGTGAACTTTTGTATTGGGAAAGTCATGCCCGGTGAACTTTTGTATTGGGAAAGTCATGCCCGGTGAACTTTTGTAGTGGGAAAGTCATGCCCGGTCAACTTTTGTATTGGGAAAGTCATGCCCGGTGAACTTTTGTATTGGGAAAGTCATGCCCGGTGAACTTTTGTATTGGGAAAGTCATGCCCGGTGAACTTTTGTACTGGGAAAGTCATGCCCGGTGAACTTTTGTACTGGGAAAGTCATGCCCGGGGAACTTTTGTATTGGGAAAGTCATGCCCGGTGAACTTTTGTATTGGGAAAGTCATGCCCGTTGAACTTTTGTATTGGGAAAGTCATGTCCGGTGAACTTTTGTATTGGGAAAGTCATGCCCGGTGAACTTTTGTATTGGGAAAGTCATGCCCGGTGAACTTTTGTATTGGAAAAGTCATGCCCGGTGAACTTTTGTATTGGGAAAGTCATGCCCGGTGAACTTTTGTATTGGGAAAGTCATGCCCGGTGAACTTTTGTATTGGGAAAGTCATGCCCGGTGAACTTTTGTATTGGGAAAGTCATGCCCGGTGAACTTTTGTATTGGGAAAGTCATGCCCGTTGAACTTTTGTATTGGGAAAGTCATGCCCGGTCAACTTTTGTATTGGGAAAGTCATGCCCGGTGAACTTTTGTATTGGGAAAGTCATGCCCGGTGATCTTTTGTACTGGGAAAGTCATGCCCTGTCAACTTTTGTATTGGGAAAGTCATGCCCGGTGAACTTTTGTACGGGAAAAGTCATGCCCGGTCAACTTTTGTATTGGGAAAGTCATGCCCGGTGAACTTTTGTAGTGGGAAAGTCATGCCCGGTCAACTTTTGTATTGGGAAAGTCATGCCCGGTGAACTTTTGTATTGGGAAAGTCATGCCCGGTGAACTTTTGTACTGGGAAAGTCATGCCCGGTGAACTTTTGTACTGGGAAAGTCATGCCCGGTGAACTTTTGTACTGGGAAAGTCATGCCCGGGGAACTTTTGTATTGGGAAAGTCATGCCCGGTGAACTTTTGTATTGGGAAAGTCATGCCCGTTGAACTTTTGTATTGGGAAAGTCATGTCCGGTGAACTTTTGTATTGGGAAAGTCATGCCCGGTGAACTTTTGTATTGGGAAAGTCATGCCCGGTGAACTTTTGTATTGGAAAAGTCATGCCCGGTGAACTTTTGTATTGGGAAAGTCATGCCCGGTGAACTTTTGTATTGGGAAAGTCATGCCCGGTGAACTTTTGTATTGGGAAAGTCATGCCCGGTGAACTTTTGTATTGGGAAAGTCATGCCCGGTGAACTTTTGTATTGGGAAAGTCATGCCCGTTGAACTTTTGTATTGGGAAAGTCATGCCCGGTCAACTTTTGTATTGGGAAAGTCATGCCCGGTGAACTTTTGTATTGGGAAAGTCATGCCCGGTGATCTTTTGTACTGGGAAAGTCATGCCCTGTCAACTTTTGTATTGGGAAAGTCATGCCCGGTGAACTTTTGTACGGGAAAAGTCATGCCCGGTCAACTTTTGTATTGGGAAAGTCATGCCCGGTGAACTTTTGTATTGGGAAAGTCATGCCCGGTGAACATTTGTACTGGGAAAGTCATGCCCGGTCAACTTTTGAATTGGGAAAGTCATGCCCGGTGATCTTTTGTACTGGGAAAGTCATGCCCGGTGATCTTTTGTATTGGGAAAGTCATGCCCGGTCAACTTTTGTATGGGAAAAGTCATGCCCGGTGAACTTTTGTATTGGGAAAGTCATGCCCGGTGAACTTTTGCATGGGAAAAGTCATGCCCGGTGAACTTTTGTATGGGAAAAGTCATGCCCGGTGAACTTTTGTATTGGGAAAGTCATGCCCGGTGAACTTTTGTACTGGGAAAGTCATGCCCGGTGAACTTTTGTATTGGGAAAGTCATGCCCGGTGAACTTTTGTATTGGGAAAGTCATGCCCGGTGAACATTTGTACTGGGAAAGTCATGCCCGGTCAACTTTTGTATTGGGAAAATCATGCCCGGTGGTCTTTTGTACTGGGAAAGTCATGCCCGGTGAACTTTTGTATTGGGAAAGTCATGCCCGGTGAACTTTTGTATTGGGAAAGTCATGCCCGGTCAACTTTTGTATTGGGAAAGTCATGCCCGGTGATCTTTTGTACTGGGAAAGTCATGCCCGGTGAACTTTTGTACTGGGAAAGTCTTGCCCGGTGAACTTTTGTATTGGGAAAGTCATGCCCGGTGAACTTTTGTATTGGGAAAGTCATGCCCGGTGATCTTTTGTACTGGGAAAGTCATGCCCGGTGAACTTTTGTATTGGGAAAGTCATGCCCGGTGAACTTTTGTATTGGGAAAGTCATGCCCGGTGAACTTTTGTACTGGGAAAGTCATGCCCGGTGAACTTTTGTACTGGGAAAGTCATGCCCGGTCAACTTTTGTATTGGGAAAGTCATGCCCGGTGATCTTTTGTACTGGGAAAGTCATGCCCGGTGAACTTTTGTACTGGGAAAGTCATGCCCGGTCAACTTTTGTATTGGGAAAGTCATGCCCGGTCAACTTTTGAATTGGGAAAGTCATGCCCGGTGATCTTTTGTATTGGGAAAGTCATGCCCGGTGAACTTTTGTATTGTGAAAGTCATGCCCGGTGAACTTTTGTATTGGGAAAGTCATGCCCGGTGATCTTTTGTATTGGGAAAGTCATGCCCGGTTAACTTTTGTATTGGGAAAGTCATGCCCGGTGAACTTTTGTATTGGGAAAGTCATGCCCGGTGAACTTTTGTATTGGGAAAGTCATGCCCGGTCAACTTTTGTATTGGGAAAGTCATGCCCGGTGATCTTTTGTACTGGGAAAGTCATGCCCGGTGAACTTTTGTATTGGGAAAGTCATGCCCGGTGATCTTTTGTACTGGGAAAGTCATGCCCGGTCAACTTTAGTATTGGGAAAGTCATGCCCAGTGAACTTTTGTATTGGGAAAGTCATGCCCGGTCAACTTTTGTATTGGGAAAGTCATGCCCGGTGAACTTTTGTATTGGGAAAGTCATGCCCGGTGAACTTTTGTATTGTGAAAGTCATGCCCGGTGATCTTTTGTACTGGGAAAGTCATGCCCGGTGAACTTTTGTATTGGGAAAGTCATGTCCGGTGAACTTTTGTATTGGGAAAGTCATGCCCGGTGAACTTTTGTATTGGGAAAGTCATGCCCGGTGATCTTTTGTACTGGGAAAGTCATGCCCGGTGAACTTTTGTATTGGGAAAGTCATGCCCGGTGATCTTTTGTATTGGGAAAGTCATGCCCGGTGAACTTTTGTATTGGGAAAGTCATGCCCGGTGATCTTTTGTACTGGGAAAGTCATGCCCGGTCAACTTTTGTATTGGGAAAGTCATGCCCGGTGAACTTTTGTATGGGAAAAGTCATGCCCGGTCAACTTTTGTATTGGGAAAGTCATGCCCGGTGATCTTTTGTATTGGGAAAGTCATGCCCGGTGAACTTTTGTATGGGAAAAGTCATGCCCGGTGAACTTTTGTATTGGGAAAGTCATGCCCGGTGAACATTTGTATGGGAAAAGTCATGCCCGCTGAACTTTTGTATTGGGAAAGTCATGCCCGGTCAACTTTTGTATTGGGAAAGTCATGCCCGGTGAACTTTTGTATTGGGAAAGTCATGCCCGGTGAACTTTTGTACTGGGAAAGTCATGCCCGGTGAACTTTTGTACTGGGAAAGTCATGCCCGGTGAACTTTTGTACTGGGAAAGTCATGCCCGGTGAACTTTTGTATTGGGAAAGTCATGCCCGGTGAACTTTTGTATTGGGAAAGTCATGCCCGGTGAACTTTTGTATTGTGAAAGTCATGCCCGGTGAACTTTTGTATTGGGAAAGTCATGCCCGGTGAACTTTTGTATTGGGAAAGTCATGCCCGGTGAACTTTTGTATTGGGAAAGTCATGCCCGGAGAACTTTTGTATTGGGAAAGTCATGCCCGGTGAACTTTTGTATTGGGAAAGTCATGCCCGGTGAACTTTTGTATTGGGAAAGTCATGCCCGGTGAACTTTTGTATTGGGAAAGTCATGCCCGGTGAACTTTTGTATTGGGAAAGTCATGCCCGGTGAACTTTTGTATTGGGAAAGTCATGCCCGGTGAACTTTTGTATTGGGAAAGTCATGCCCGGTGAACTTTTGTATTGGGAAAGTCATGCCCGGTCAACTTTTGTATTCGGAAAGTCATGCCCGGTGAACTTTTGTATTGGGAAAGTCATGCCCGCTGAACTTTTGTATTGGGAAAGTCATGCCCTGTCAACTTTTGTATTGGGAAAGTCATGCCCGGTGAACTTTTGTATGGGAAAAGTCATGCCCGGTCAACTTTTGTATTGGGAAAGTCATGCCCGGTGAACTTTTGTATTGGGAAAGTCATGCCCGGTGAACATTTGTACTGGGAAAGTCATGCCCGGTCAACTTTTGTATTGGGAAAGTCATGCCCGGTGATCTTTTGTACTGAGAAAGTCATGCCCGGTGATCTTTTGTATTGGGAAAGTCATGCCCGGTCAACTTTTGTATGGGAAAAGTCATGCCCGGTGAACTTTTGTATTGGGAAAGTCATGCCCGGTGAACTTTTGCATGGGAAAAGTCATGCCCGGTGAACTTTTGTATGGGAAAAGTCATGCCCGGTGAACTTTTGTATTGGGAAAGTCATGCCCGGTGAACTTTTGTACTGGGAAAGTCATGCCCGGTGAACTTTTGTATTGGGAAAGTCATGCCCGGTGAACTTTTGTGTTGGGAAAGTCATGCCCGGTGAACATTTGTGCTGGGAAAGTCATGCCCGGTCAACTTTTGTATTGGGAAAGTCATGTCCGGTGATCTTTTGTACTGGGAAAGTCATGCCCGGTGAAATTTTGTATTGGGAAAGTCATGCCCGGTGAACTTTTGTATTGGGAAAGTCATGCCCGGTCAACTTTTGTATTGGGAAAGTCATGCCCGGTGATCTTTTGTACTGGGAAAGTCATGCCCGGTGAACTTTTGTACTGGGAAAGTCATGTCCGGTGAACTTTTGTATTGGGAAAGTCATGCCCGGTGAACTTTTGCATTGGGAAAGTCATGCCCGGTGATCTTTTGTACTGGGAAAGTCATGCCCGGTGAACTTTTGTATTGGGAAAGTCATGCCCGGTAAACTTTTGTATTGGGAAAGTCATGCCCGGTGAACTTTTGTACTGGGAAAGTCATGCCCGGTGAACTTTTGTACTGGGAAAGTCATGCCCGGTCAACTTTTGTATTGGGAAAGTCATGCCCGGTGATCTTTTGTATTGGGAAAGTCATGCCCGGTGAACTTTTGTATTGGGAAAGTCATGCCCGGTGAACTTTTGTATTGGGAAAGTCATGCCCGGTGAACTTTTGTATTGGGAAAGTCATGCCCGGTTAACTTTTGTATTGGGAAAGTCATGCCCGGTGAACTTTTGTATTGGGAAAGTCATGCCCGGTCAACTTTTGTATTGGGGAAGTCATGCCCGGTCAACTTTTGTATTGGGAAAGTCATGCCCGGTGATCTTTTGTACTGGGAAAGTCATGCCCGGTGAACTTTTGTATTGGGAAAATCATGCCCGGTGATCTTTTGTACTGGGAAAGTCATGCCCGGTCAACTTTTGTATTGGGAAAGTCATGCCCGGTGAACTTTTGTATTGGGAAAGTCATGCCCGGTGAACTTTTGTATTGGGAAAGTCATGCCCGGTGAACTTTTGTATTGGGAAAGTCATGCCCGGTGAACTTTTGTACTGGGAAAGTCATGCCCGGTGAACTTTTGTATTGGGAAAGTCATGCCCGGTGAACTTTTGTATTGGGAAAGTCATGCCCGGTGAACTTTTGTATTGGGAAAGTCATGCCCGGTGATCTTTTGTACTGGGAAAGTCATGCCCGGTCAACTTTTGTATTAGGAAAGTCATGCCCGGTGAACTTTTGTACTGGGAAAGTCATGCCCGGTGAACTTTTGTATTGGGAAAGTCATGCCCGGTCAACTTTTGTATTGGGAAAGTCATGCCCGGTGATCTTTTGTACTGGGAAAGTCATGCCCGGTGAACTTTTGTATTGGGAAAGTCATGCCCGGTGATCTTTTGTACTGGGAAAGTCATGCCCGGTGAACTTTTGTATTGGGAAAGTCATGCCCAGTGATATTTTGTATTTGGAAAGTCCTGCCCGGTGAACTTTTGTATGGGAAAAGTCATGCCCGGTGAACTTTTGTATTGGGAAAGTCATGCCCGGTGAACTTTTGTATTGGGAAAGTCATGCCCGGTGAACTTTTGTATTGGGAAAGTCATGCCCGGTGATCTTTTGTACTGGGAAAGTCATGCCCGGTGAACTTTTGTATTGGGAAAGTCATGCCCGGTGAACTTTTGTATTGGGAAAGTCATGCCCGGTGAACATTTGTACTGGGAAAGTCATGCCCGGTCAACTTTTGTATTGGGAAAGTCATGCCCGGTGATCTTTTGTACTGGGAAAGTCATGCCCGGTGAACTTTTGTATTGGGAAAGTCATGCCCGGTGAACTTTTGTATTGGGAAAGTCATGCCCGGTGAACATTTGTACTGGGAAAGTCACGCCCGGTGAACTTTTGTACTGGGAAAGTCATGGCCGGTCAACTTTTGTATTGGGAAAGTCATGCCCGGTCAACTTTTGTATTGGGAAAGTCATGCCCGGTGATCTTTTGTACTGGGAAAGTCATGCCCTGTGAACTTTTGTATTGGGAAAGTCATGCCCGGTGAACTTTTGTATTGGGAAAGTCATGCCCGGTGAACTTTTGTACTGGGAAAGTCATGCCCGGTGAACTTTTGTATTGGGAAAGTCATGCCCGGTCAACTTTTGTATTGGGAAAGTCATGCCCGGTGTTCTTTTGTACTGGGAAAGTCATGCCCGGTGAACTTTTGTATGGGAAAAGTCATGCCCGGTGAACTTTTGTACTGGGAAAGTCATGCCCGGTGATCTTTTGTACTGGGAAAGTCATGCCCGGTGAACTTTTGTATTGGGAAAGTCATGCCCGGTGAACTTTTGTATGGGAAAAGTCATGCCCGGTCAACTTTTGTATGGGAAACGTCATGCCCGGTGAACTTTTGTATTGGGAAAGTCATGCCCGGTCAACTTTTGTATTGGGAAAGTCATGCCCGGTGAACTTTTGTATTGGGAAAGTCATGCCCGGTGATCTTTTGTATTGGGAAAGAAATGCCCGGTGAACTTTTGTATGGGAAAAGTCATGCCCGGTGAACTTTTGTATTGGGAAAGTCATGCCCGGTGAACTTTTGTATGGGAAAAGTCATCTCCGCTGAACTTTTGTATTAGGAAAGTCATGCCCGGTCAACTTTTGTATTGTGAAAGTAATGCCCTGTGAACTTTTGTATTGGGAAAGTCATGCCCGGTGAACTTTTGTATTGGGAAAGTCATGCCCGATGAACTTTTGTAGTGGGAAAGTCATGCCCGGTCAACTTTTGTATTGGGAAAGTCATGCCCGGTCAACTTTTGTATTGGGAAAGTCATGCCCGGTCAACTTTTGTATTGGGAAAGTCATGCCCGGTGATCTCTTGTACTGGGAAAGTCATGCCCGGTGAACTTTTGTACTGGGAAAGTCATGCCCGGTGATCTTTTGTACTGGGAAAGTCATGCCCGGTCAACTTTTGTATTGGGAAAGTCATGCCCGGTGATCTTTTGTACTGGGAAAGTCATGCCCGGTGAACTTTTGTATTGGGAAAGTCATGCCCGGTGATCTTTTGTACTGGGAAAGTCATGCCCGGTCAACTTTTGTATTAGGAAAGTCATGCCCGGTCAACTTTTTTATTGGGAAAGTCATGCCCGGTGATCTTTTGTACTGGGAAAGTCATGCCCGGTGAACTTTTGTATTGGGAAAGTCATGCCCGGTGAACTTTTGTATTGGGAAAGTCATGCCCGGTGAACTTTTGTATTGGGAAAGTCATTCCCGGTGAACTTTTGTATGGGAAAAGTCATGCCCGGTGATCTTTTGTGTTGGGAAAGTCATGCCCGGTGAACATTTGTATGGGAAAAGTCATGCCCGGTGAACTTTTGTATTGGGAAAGTCATGCCCGGTGAACTTTTGTATGGGAAAAGTCATGCCCGGTGAACTTTTGTATTGGGAAAGTCATGCTCGGTGAACTGTTGTATTGGGAAAGTCATGCCCGGTGAACTTTTGTATTGGGAAAGTCATGCCCGATGAACTTTTGTATTGGGAAAGTCATGCCCGGTCAACTTTTGTATTGGGAAAGTCATGCCCGGTCAACTTTTGTATTGGGAAAGTCATGCCCGGTCAACTTTTGTATTGGGAAAGTCATGCCCGGTGATCTTTTGTACTGGGAAAGTCATGCCCGGTGAACTTTTGTACTGGGAAAGTCATGCCCGGTGATCTTTTGTACTGGGAAAGTCATGCCCGGTCAACTTTTGTATTGGGAAAGTCATGCCCGGTGATCTTTTGTACTGGGAAAGTCATGCCCGGTGAACTTTTGTATTGGGAAAGTCATGCCCGGTGATCTTTTGTACTGGGAAAGTCATGCCCGGTCAACTTTTGTATTAGGAAAGTCATGCCCGGTGAACTTTTGTATTGGGAAAGTCATGCCCGGTGAACTTTTGTATGGGAAAAGTCAGACCGGTGATCTTTTGTATGGGAAAAGTCATGCCCGGTGATCTTTTGTACTGGGAAAGTCATGCCCGGTGAACTTTTGTATGGTAAAAGTCATGCCCGGTGAACTTTTGTATTGGGAAAGTCATGCCCGGTGAACTTTTGTATGGGAAAAGTCATGCCCGGTGAACTTCTGTATTGGGAAAGTCATGCCCGGTGAACTTTTGTATTGGGAAAGTCATGCCCGGTGAACTTTTGTATGGGAAAAGTCATGCCCGGTGAACTTTTGTATTGGGAAAGTCATGCCCGGTGAACTTTTGTATTGGAAAAGTCATGCCCGGTGAACTTTTGTATTGGGAAAGTCATGCCCGGTGAACTTTTGTATTGGGAAAGTCATGCCCGGTGATCTTTTGTACTGGGAAAGTCATGCCCGTTGAACTTTTGTATTGAGAAAGTCATGCCCGGTGAACTTTTGTATTGGGAAAGTCATGCCCGGTCAACTTTTGTATGGGAAAAGTCATGCCCGGTGAACTTTTGTATGGGAAAAGTCATGCCCGGTGAACTTTTGTATTGGAAAAGTCATGCCCGGTGATCTTTTGTACTGGGAAAGTCATGCCCGGTGAACTTTTGTATTGGGAAAGTCATGCCCGGTGAACTTTTGTATTGGGAAAGTCATGCCCGGTGAACTTTTGTATTGGGAAAGTCATGCCCGGTGATCTTTTGTATTGGGAAAGTCATGCCCGGTGAACTTTTGTATGGGAAAAGTCATGCCCGGTGAACTTTTGTATTGGGAAAGTCATGCCCGGTGATCTTTTGTATTGGGAAAGTCATGCCCGGTGAACTTTTGTATGGGAAAAGTCATGCCCGGTGAACTTTTGTATTGGGAAAGTCATGCCCGGTGAACTTTTGTATTGGGAAAGTCATGCCCGGTCAACTTTTGTATTGGGAAAGTCATGCCCGGTCAACTTTTGTATTGGGAAAGTCATGCCCGGTGAACTTTTGTATTGGGAAAGTCATGCCCGGTGAACTTTTGTATGGGAAAAGTCATGCCCGGTGAACTTTTGTATTGGGAAAGTCATGCCCGGTGAACATTTGTATGGGAAAAGTCATGCCCGGTGAACTTTTGTATTGGGAAAGTCATGCCCGGTGAACTTTTGTATGGGAAAAGTCATGCCCGGTGAACTTTTGTATTGGGAAAGTCATGCCCGGTGATCTTTTGTATTGGGAAAGTCATGCCCGGTGAACTTTTGTATGGGAAAATTCATGCCCGGTGAACTTTTGTATTGGGAAAGTCATGCCCGGTGAACTTTTGTATGGGAAAAGTCATGCCCGGTGAACTTTTGTATGGGAAAAGTCATGCCCGGTGAACTTTTGTATTGGGAAAGTCATGCCCGGTCAACTTTTGTATTGGGAAAGTCATGCCCGGTGAACTTTTGTACGGGAAAAGTCATGCCCGGTGAACTTTTGTATTGGGAAAGTCATGCCCGGTGAACATTTGTATGGGAAAAGTCATGCCCGGTGAACTTTTGTATTGGGAAAGTCATGCCCGGTGAACTTTTGTATTGGGAAAGTCATGCCCGGTGAACTTTTGTATTGGGAAAGTCATGCCCGGTGAACTTTTGTATTGGGAAAGTCATGCCCGGTGAACTTTTGTATTGGGAAAGTCATGCCCGGTGATCTTTTGTACTGGGAAAGTAATGCCCGGTGAACTTTTGTATGGGAAAAGTCATGCCCGGTGATCTTTTGTACTGGGAAAGTCATGCCCGGTCAACTTTTGTATTGGGAAAGTCATGCCCGGTGAACTTTTGTATGGGAAAAGTCATGCCCGGTGAACTTTTGTATTGGGAAAGCCATGCCCGGTGAACTTTTGTATTGGGAAAGTCATGCCCGGTGAACTTTTGTATTGGGAAAGTCATGCCCGGTGATCTTTTGTACTGAAAAAGTCATGCCCGGTGAACTTTTGTACTGGGAAAGTCATGCCCGGTGAACTTTTGTATTGGGAAAGTCATGCCCGGTGAACTTTTGTATTGGGAAAGTCATGCCCGGTGAACTTTTGTATTGGGAAAGTCATGCCCGGTGATCTTTTGTATTGGGAAAGTCATGCCCGGTGAACTTTTGTATGGGAAAAGTCATGCCCGGTGAACTTTTGTATTGGGAAAGTCATGCCCGGTGATCTTTTGTATTGGGAAAGTCATGCCCGGTGAACTTTTGTATGGGAAAATTCATGCCCGGTGAACTTTTGTATTGGGAAAGTCATGCCCGGTGAACTTTTGTGTGGGAAAAGTCATGCCCGGTGAACTTTTGTATGGGAAAAGTCATGCCCGGTGAACTTTTGTATTGGGAAAGTCATGCCCGGTCAACTTTTGTATTGGGAAAGTCATGCCCGGTGAACTTTTGTATGGGAAAAGTCATGCCCGGTGAACTTTTGTATTGGGAAAGTCATACCCGGTGAACATTTGTATGGGAAAAGTCATGCCCGGTGAACTTTTGTATTGGGAAAGTCATGCCCGGTGAACTTTTGTATTGGGAAAGTCATGCCCGGTGAACTTTTGTATTGGGAAAGTCATGCTCGGTGAACTTTTGTATTGGGAAAGTCATGCCCGGTGAACTTTTGTATTGGGAAAGTCATGCCCGGTGATCTTTTGTACTGGGAAAGTCATGCCCGGTGAACTTTTGTATGGGAAAAGTCATGCCCGGTGATCTTTTGTACTGGGAAAGTCATGCCCGGTCAACTTTTGTATTGGGAAAGTCATGCCCGGTGAACTTTTGTATGGGAAAAGTCATGCCCGGTGAACTTTTGTATTGGGAAAGCCATGCCCGGTGAACTTTTGTATTGGGAAAGTCATGCCCGGTGAACTTTTGTATTGGGAAAGTCATGCCCGGTGAACTTTTGTATTGGGAAAGTCATGCCCGGTCAACTTTTGTATTGGGAAAGTCATGCCCGGTCAACTTTTGTATTGGGAAAGTCATGCCCGGTGATCTTTTGTATTGGGAAAGTCATGCCCGGTGAACTTTTGTATTGGGAAAGTCATGCCCGGTGAACTTTTGTATTGGGAAATTCATGCCCGGTGAACTTTTGTATTGGGAAAGTCATGCCCGGTGAACTTTTGTATGGGAAAAGTCATGCCCGGTGAACTTTTGTACTGTTAAAGTCATGCCCGGTCAACTTTTGTATTGGGGAAGTCATGCCCGGTCAACTTTTGTATGGGAAAAGTCATGCCCGGTGAACTTTTGTATTGGGAAAGTCATGCCCGGTGAACTTTTGTACTGGGAAAGTCATGCCCGGTGAACTTTTGTATTGGGAAAGTCATGCCCGGTGAACTTTTGTATGGGAAAAGTCATGCCCGGTGAACTTTTGTATGGGAAAAGTCATGCCCGGTGAACTTTTGTATTGGGAAAGTCATGCCCGGTCAACTTTTGTATTGGGAAAGTCATGCCCGGTGAACTTTTGTATGGGAAAAGTCATGCCCGGTGAACTTTTGTATTGGGAAATTCATGTCCGGTGAACATTTGTATGGAAAAAGTCATGCCCGGTGAACTTTTGTATTGGCAAAGTCATGCCCGGTGAACTTTTGTATTGGGAAAGTCATGCCCGGTGATCTTTTGTACTGGGAAAGTCATGCCCGGTGAACTTTTGTATGGGAAAAGTCATGCCCGGTGAACTTTTGTATTGGGAAAGTCATGCCCGGTGAACTTTTGTATTGGGAAAGTCATGCCCGGTGAACTTTTGTATTGGGAAAGTCATGCCCGGTGAACTTTTGTATTGGGAAAGTCATGCCCGGTGAACTTTTGTATTGGGAAAGTCATGCCCGGTGATCTTTTGTACTGGGAAAGTCATGCCCGGTGAACTTTTGTATTGGGAAAGTCATGCCCGGTGAACTTTTGTATTGGGAAAGTCATGCCCGGTCAACTTTTGTATGGGAAAAGTCATGCCCGGTGAACTTTTGTATGGGAAAAGTCATGCCCGGTGAAATTTTGTATTGGGAAAGTCATGCCCGGTGAACTTTTGTATGGGAAAAGTCATGCCCTGTGATCTTTTGTACTGGGAAAGTCATGCCCGGTGAACTTTTGTATGGGAAAAGTCATGCCCGGTGAACTTTTGTATTGGGAAAGTCATGCCCGGTGAACTTTTGTATTGGGAAAGTCATGCCCGGTGATCTTTTGTACTGGGAAAGTCATGCCCGGTGAACTTTTGTATTGGGAAAGTCATGCCCGGTGATCTTTTGTACTGGGAAAAGTCATGCCCGGTGATCTTTTGTACTGGGAAAGTCATGCCCGGTGAACTTTTGTATTGGGAAAGTCATGCCCGGTGAACTTTTGTATTGGGAAAGTCATGCCCGGTGATCTTTTGTACTGGGAAAGTCATGCCCGGTGAATTTTTGTATTGGGAAAGTCATGCCCGGTGAACTTTTGTATTGGGAAAGTCATGCCCGGTGAACTTTTGTATTGGGAAAGTCATGCCCGGTGAACTTTTGTATTGGGAAAGTCATGCCCGGTGATCTTTTGTACTGGGAAAGTCATGCCCGGTGAACTTTTGTATTGGGAAAGTCATGCCCGGTAAACTTTTGTATGGGAAAAGTCATGCCCGGTGAACTTTTGTATTGGGAAAGTCATGCCCGGTGATCTTTGGTACTGGGAAAGTCATGCCCGGTCAACTTTTGTATTGGGAAAGTCATGCCCGGTGAACTTTTGTATGGGAAATGTCATGCCCGGTGAACTTTTGTATTGGGAAAGTCATGCCCGGTCAACTTTTGTATTGGGAAAGTCATGCCCGGTGATCTTTTGTACTGGGAAAGTCATGCCCGGTGAACTTTTGTATGGGAAAAGTCATGCCCGGTGATCTTTTGTACTGGGAAAGTCATGCCCGGTCAACTTTTGTATGGGAAAAGTCATGCCCGGTGAACTTTTGTATTGGGAAAGTCATGCCCGGTGAACTTTTGTATTGGGAAAGTCATGCCCGGTGAACTTTTGTATTGGGAAAGTCATGCCCGGTGATCTTTTGTACTGGGAAAGTCATGCCCGGTGAACTTTTGTATTGGGAAAGTCATGCCCGGTGATCTTTTGTACTGGGAAAGTCATGCCCGGTGAACTTTTGTATTGGGAAAGTCATGCCCGGTAAACTTTTGTATGGGAAAAGTCATGCCCTGTGATCTTTTGTACTGGGAAAGTCATGCCCGGTGAACTTTTGTATTGGGAAAGTCATGCCCGGTGAACTTTTGTATTGGGAAAGTCATGCCCGGTGATCTTTTGTACTGGGAAAGTCATGCCCGGTGAACTTTTGTATGGGAAAAGTCATGCCCGGTGATCTTTTGTACTGGGAAAGTCATGCCCGGTCAACTTTTGTATTGGGAAAGTCATGCCCGGTGAACTTTTGTATGGGAAAAGTCATGCCCGGTGAACTTTTGTATTGGGAAAGCCATGCCCGGTGAACTTTTGTATTGGGAAAGTCATGCCCGGTGAACTTTTGTATTGGGAAAGTCATGCCCGGTGAACTTTTGTATTGGGAAAGTCATGCCCGGTCAACTTTTGTATTGGGAAAGTCATGCCCGGTCAACTTTTGTATTGGGAAAGTCATGCCCGGTGATCTTTTGTATTGGGAAAGTCATGCCCGGTGAACTTTTGTATTGGGAAAGTCATGCCCGGTGAACTTTTGTATTGGGAAAGTCATGCCCGGTGAACTTTTGTATTGGGAAAGTCATGCCCGGTGAACTTTTGTATGGGAAAAGTCATGCCCGGTGAACTTTTGTATTGGGAAAGTCATGCCCGGTGAACACTTGTATGGGAAAAGTCATGCCCGGTGAACTTTTGTATTGGCAAAGTCATGCCCGGTGAACTTTTGTATTGGGAAAGTCATGCCCGGTGATCTTTTGTACTGGGAAAGTCATGCCCGGTGAACTTTTGTATGGGAAAAGTCATGCCCGGTGAACTTTTGTATTGGGAAAGTCATGCCCGGTGAACTTTTGTATTGGGAAAGTCATGCCCGGTGAACTTTTTTATTGGGAAAGTCATGCCCGGTGAACTTTTGTATTGGGAAAGTCATGCCCGGTGAACTTTTGTATTGGGAAAGTCATGCCCGGTGATCTTTTGTACTGGGAAAGTCATGCCCGGTGATCTTTTGTACTGGGAAAGTCATGCCCGGTGAACTTTTGTATTGGGAAAGTCATGCCCGGTGAACTTTTGTATGGGAAAAGTCATACCCGGTGAACTTTTGTATGGGAAAAGTCATGCCCGGTGAAATTTTGTATTGGGAAAGTCATGCCCGGTGAACTTTTGTATGGGAAAAGTCATGCCCTGTGATCTTTTGTACTGGGAAAGTCATGCCCGGTGAACTTTTGTATGGGAAAAGTCATGCCCGGTGAACTTTTGTATTGGGAAAGTCATGCCCGGTGAACTTTTGTATTGGGAAAGTCATGCCCGGTGAACTTTTGTATTGGGAAAGTCATGCCCGGTGATCTTTTGTACTGGGAAAGTCATGCCCGGTGAACTTTTGTATTGGGAAAGTCATGCCCGGTGATCTTTTGTACTGGGAAAAGTCATGCCCGGTGATCTTTTGTACTGGGAAAGTCATGCCCGGTGAACTTTTGTATTGGGAAAGTCATGCCCGGTGAACTTTTGTATTGGGAAAGTCATGCCCGGTGATCTTTTGTACTGGGAAAGTCATGCCCGGTGAACTTTTGTATTGGGAAAGTCATGCCCGGTGAACTTTTGTATTGGGAAAGTCATGCCCGGTGATCTTTTGTACTGGGAAAGTCATGCCCGGTGAACTTTTGTATTGGGAAAGTCATGCCCGGTGATCTTTTGTACTGGGAAAGTCATGCCCGGTGAACTTTTGTATTGGGAAAGTCATGCCCGGTAAACTTTTGTATGGGAAAAGTCATGCCCGGTGAACTTTTGTATTGGGAAAGTCATGCCCGGTGATCTTTGGTACTGGGAAAGTCATGCCCGGTCAACTTTTGTATTGGGAAAGTCATGCCCGGTGAACTTTTGTACTGGGAAAGTCATGCCCGGTCAACTTTAGTATTGGGAAAGTCATGCCCAGTGAACTTTTGTATTGGGAAAGTCATGCCCGGTCAACTTTTGTATTGGGAAAGTCATGCCCGGTGAACTTTTGTATTGGGAAAGTCATGCCCGGTGAACTTTTGTATTGTGAAAGTCATGCCCGGTGATCTTTTGTACTGGGAAAGTCATGCCCGGTGAACTTTTGTATTGGGAAAGTCATGTCCGGTGAACTTTTGTATTGGGAAAGTCATGCCCGGTGAACTTTTGTATTGGGAAAGTCATGCCCGGTGATCTTTTGTACTGGGAAAGTCATGCCCGGTGAACTTTTGTATTGGGAAAGTCATGCCCGGTGATCTTTTGTATTGGGAAAGTCATGCCCGGTGAACTTTTGTATTGGGAAAGTCATGCCCGGTGATCTTTTGTACTGGGAAAGTCATGCCCGGTCAACTTTTGTATTGGGAAAGTCATGCCCGGTGAACTTGTGTATGGGAAAAGTCATGCCCGGTCAACTTTTGTATTGGGAAAGTCATGCCCGGTGATCTTTTGTATTGGGAAAGTCATGCCCGGTGAACTTTTGTATGGGAAAAGTCATGCCCGGTCAACTTTTGTATTGGGAAAGTCATGCCCGGTGAACTTTTGTATGGGAAAAGTCATGCCCGGTGAACTTTTGTATTGGGAAAGTCATGCCCGGTCAACTTTTGTATTGGGAAAGTCTTGCCCGGTGAACTTTTGTATTGGGAAAGTCATGCCCGGTCAACTTTTGTATGGGAAAAGTCATGCCCGGTGAACTTTTGGATGGGAAAAGTCATGCCCGGTGAAATTTTGTATTGGGAAAGTCATGCCCGGTGAACTTTTGTATGGGAAAAGTCATGCCCTGTGATCTTTTGTACTGGGAAAGTCATGCCCGGTGAACTTTTGTATGGGAAAAGTCATGCCCGGTGAACTTTTGTATTGGGAAAGTCATGCCCGGTGAACTTTTGTATTGGGAAAGTCATGCCCGGTGAACTTTTGTATTGGGAAAGTCATGCCCGGTGATCTTTTGTACTGGGAAAGTCATGCCCGGTGAACTTTTGTATTGGGAAAGTCATGCCCGGTGATCTTTTGTACTGGGAAAAGTCATGCCCGGTGATCTTTTGTACTGGGAAAGTCATGCCCGGTGAACTTTTGTATTGGGAAAGTCATGCCCGGTGAACTTTTGTATTGGGAAAGTCATGCCCGGTGATCTTTTGTACTGGGAAAGTCATGCCCGGTGAACTTTTGTATTGGGAAAGTCATGCCCGGTGAACTTTTGTATTGGGAAAGTCATGCCCGGTGAACTTTTGTATTGGGAAAGTCATGCCCGGTGAACTTTTGTATTGGGAAAGTCATGCCCGGTGATCTTTTGTACTGGGAAAGTCATGCCCGGTGAACTTTTGTATTGGGAAAGTCATGCCCGGTGAACTTTTGTATGGGAAAAGTCATGCCCGGTGAACTTTTGTATTGGGAAAGTCATGCACGTTGATCTTTGGTACTGGGAAAGTCATGCCCGGTCAACTTTTGTATTGGGAAAGTCATGCCCGGTGAACTTTTGTATGGGAAAAGTCATGCCCGGTGAACTTTTGTATTGGGAAAGTCATGCCCGGTCAACTTTTGTATTGGGAAAGTCATGCCCGGTGAACTTTTGTATTGGGAAAGTCATGCCCGGTGAACTTTTGTATGGGAAAAGTCATGCCCGGTGAACTTTTGTATTGGGAAAGTCATGCCCGTTGATCTTTGGTACTGGGAAAGTCATGCCCGGTCAACTTTTGTATTGGGAAAGTCATGCCCGGTGAACTTTTGTATGGGAAAAGTCATGCCCGGTGAACTTTTATATTGGGAAAGTCATGCCCGGTCAACTTTTGTATTGGGAAAGTCATGCCCGGTGAACTTTTGTATTGGGAAAGTCATGCCCGGTGAACTTTTGTATTGGGAAAGTCATGCCCGGTGAACTTTTGTATGGGAAAAGTCATGCCCGGTGAACTTTTGTATTGGGAAAGTCATGCCCGGTGAACTTTTGTATTGGGAAAGTCATGCCCGGTGAACTTTTGTATTGGGAAAGTCATGCCCGGTGAACTTTTGTATTGGGAAAGTCATGCCCGGTGAACTTTTGTATTGGGAAAGTCATGCCCGGTCAAATTTGTATTGGGAAAGTCATGCCCGGTGAACTTTTGTATTGGGAAAGTCATGCCCGGTGATCTTTTGTACTGGGAAAGTCATGCCCGGTGAACTTTTGTACTGGGAAAGTCATGCCCGGTGATCTTTTGTACTGGGAAAGTCATGCCCGGTCAACTTTTGTATTGGAAAAGTCATGCCCGGTGATCTTTTGTACTGGGAAAGTCATGCCCGGTGAACTTTTGTATTGGGAAAGTCATGCCCGGTGATCTTTTGTACTGGGAAAGTCATGCCCGGTGAACTTTTGTATTAGGAAAGTCATGCCCGGTCAACTTTTGTATTGGGAAAGTCATGCCCGGTGAACTTTTGTATGGGAAAAGTCATGCCCGGTGAACTTTTGTATGGGAAAAGTCATGCCCGGTGATCTTTTGTATGGGAAAAGTCATGCCCGGTGATCTTTTGTACTGGGAAAGTCATGCCCGGTGAACTTTTGTATGGGAAAAGTCATGCCCGCTGAACTTTTGTATTGGGAAAGTCATGCCCGGTGAACTTTTGTATGGGAAAAGTCATGCCCAGTGAACTTTTGTATTGGGAAAGTCATGCCCGGTGAACTTTTGTATGGGAAAAGTCATGCCCGGTGAAATTTTGTATTGGGAAAGTCATGCCCGGTGAACTTTTGTATTGGGAAAGTCATGCCCGGTGAACTTTTGTATTGGGAAAGTCATGCCCGGTGAACTTTTGTATTGGGAAAGTCATGCCCGGTGATCTTTTGTACTGGGAAAGTCATGCCCGGTGAACTTTTGTATTGGGAAAGTCATGCCCGGTGAACTTTTGTATTGGGAAAGTCATGCCCGGTCAACTTTTGTATGGGAAAAGTCATGCCCGGTGAACTTTTGTATGGGAAAAGTCATGCCCGGTGAACTTTTGTTTTGGGAAAGTCATGCCCGGTGAACTTTTGTATGGGAAAAGTCATGCCCGGTGATCTTTTGTACTGGGAAAGTCATGCCCGGTCAACTTTTGTATTGGGAAAGTCATGCCCGGTGAACTTTTGTATTGGGAAAGTCATGCCCGGTGAACTTTTGTATTGGGAAAGTCATGCCCGGTGATCTTTTGTACTGGGAAAGTCATGCCCGGTGAACTTTTGTATGGGAAAAGTCATGCCCGGTGAACTTTTGTATTGGGAAAGTCATGCCCGGTCAACTTTTGTATTGGGAAAGTCATGCCCGGTGATCTTTTGTACTGGGAAAGTCATGCCCGGTGAACTTTTGTACTGGGAAGGTCATGCCCGGTGAACTTTTGTATTGGGAAAGTCATGCCCGGTGAACTTTTGTATTGGGAAAGTCATGCCCGGTGAACTTTTGTATTGGGAAAGTCATGCCCGGTGATCTTTTGTATTGGGAAAGTCATGCCCGGTGAACTTTTGTATGGGAAAAGTCATGCCCGGTGAACTTTTGTATTGGGAAAGTCATGCCCGGTGAACTTTTGTACTTGGAAAGTCATGCCCGGTGAACTTTTGTATTGGGAAAGTCATGCCCGGTGAACTTTTGTATTGGGAAAGTCATGCCCGGTGAACATTTGTACTGGGAAAGTCACGCCCGGTCAACTTTTGTATTGGGAAAGTAATGCCCGGTGATCTTTTGTACTGGGAAAGTCATGCCCGGTGAACTTTTGTACTGGGAAAGTCATGCCCGGTGAACTTTTGTATGGGAAAAGTCATGCCCGGTGAACTTTTGTATGGGAAAAGTCATGCCCGGTGATCTTTTGTACTGGGAAAGTCATGCCCGGTCAACTTTTGTATTGGGAAAGTCATGCCCGGTGAACTTTTGTATGGGAAAAGTCATGCCCGGTCAACTTTTGTATTGGGAAAGTCATGCCCGGTAAACTTTTGTATGGGAAAAGTCATGCCCGGTGAACTTTTGTATTGGGAAAGTCATGCCCGGTGAACTTTTGTACTGGGAAAGTCATGCCCGGTGAACTTTTGTATTGGGAAAGTCATGCCCGGTGAACTTTTGTATTGGGAAAGTCATGCCCGTTGAACTTTTGTATTGGGAAAGTCATGCCCGGTGAACTTTTGTATTGGGAAAGTCATGCCCGGTGAACTTTTGTATTGGGAAAGTCATGCCCGGTCAACTTTTGTATTGGGAAAGTCATGCCCGGTGAACTTTTGTATTGGGAAAGTCATGCCCGGTGATCTTTTGTACTGGGAAAGTCATGCCCGGTCAACTTTTGTATTGGGAAAGTCATGCCCGGTGAACTTTTGTATGGGAAAAGTCATGCCCGGTCAACTTTTGTATTGGGAAAGTCATGCCCGGTAAACTTTTGTATGGGAAAAGTCATGCCCGGTGAACTTCTGTACTGGGAAAGTCATGCCCGGTCAACTTTTGTATGGGAAAAGTCATGCCCGGTCAACTTTTGTATGGGAAAAGTCATGCCCGGTCAACTTTTGTATTGGGAAAGTCATGCCCGGTGATCTTTTGTATTGGGAAAGTCATGCCCGGTCAACTTTTGTATGGGAAAAGTCATGCCCGGTGAACTTTTGTATTGGGAAAGTCATGCCCGGTCAACTTTTGTATTGGGAAAGTCATGCCCGGTGAACTTTTGTATTGGGAAAGTCATGCCCGGTGAACTTTTGTACTGGGAAAGTCATGCCCGGTGAACTTTTGTATTGGGAAAGTCATGCCCGGTGAACTTTTGTATGGGAAAGTCATGCCCGGTGAACTTTTGTATTGGGAAAGTCATGCCCGGTGAACTTTTGTATTGGGAAAGTCATGCCCGGTCAACTTTTGTATTGGGAAAGTCATGCCCGGTGATCTTTTGTACTGGGAAAGTCATGCCCGGTGATCTTTTGTACTGGGAAAGTCATGCCCGGTGAACTTTTGTATTGGGAAAGTCATGCCCGGTGAACTTTTGTATTGGGAAAGTCATGCCCGGTCAACTTTTGTATTGGGAAAGTCATGCCCGGTGATCTTTTGTACTGGGAAAGTCATGCCCGGTGAACTTTTGAATTGGGAAAGTCATGCCCGGTGAACTTTTGTATGGGAAAGTCATGCCCGGTGAACTTTTGTATTGGGAAAGTCATGCCCGGTGAACTTTTGTATTGGGAAAGTCATGCCCGGTGAACTTTTGTATTGGGAAAGTCAAGCCCGGTGAACTTTTGTATTGGGAAAGTCATGCCCGATGAACTTTTGTATTGGGAAAGTCATGCCCGGTGAACTTTTGTATTGGGAAAGTCATGCCCGGTCAACTTTTGTATTGGGAAAGTCATGCCCGGTGATCTTTTGTACTGGGAAAGTCATGCCCTGTGATCTTTTGTACTGGGAAAGTCATGCCCGGTGAACTTTTGTATGGGAAAAGTCATGCCCGGTGAACTTTTGTATGGGAAAAGTCATGCCCGGTGAACTTTTGTATTGGGAAAGTCATGCCCGGTGAACTTTTGTACTGGGAAAGTCATGCCCGGTGAACATTTGTACTGGGAAAGTCATGCCCGGTCAACTTTTGTATTGGCAAAGTCATGCCCAGTGATCTTTTGTACTGGGAAAGTCATGCCCGGTGAACTTTTGTATTGGGAAAGTCATGCCCGGTCAACTTTTGTATGGGAAAAGTCATGCCCGGTGATCTTTTGTACTGGGAAAGTCATGCTCGGTGAACTTTTGTATTGGGAAAAGTCATGCCCGGTGATCTTTTGTACTGGGAAAGTCATGCCCTGTGAACTTTTGTATTGGGAAAGTCATGCCCGGTGAACTTTTGTATTGGGAAAGTCATGCCCGGTCAACTTTTGTATTGGGAAAGTCATGCCCGGCGAACTTTTGTATGGGAAAAATCATGCCCGGTGAACTTTTGTATTGGGAAAGTCATGCCCGGTCAACTTTTGTATTGGGAAAGTCATGCCCGGTGATCTTTTGTACTGGGAAAGTCATGCCCGGTGAACTTTTGTATTGGGAAAGTCATGCCCGGTGAACTTTTGTATGGGAAAAGTCATGCCCGGTGAACTTTTGTATTGGGAAAGTCATGCCCGGTGAACTTTTGTATTGGGAAAGTCATGCCCGGTGAACTTTTGTATTGGGAAAGTCATGCCCGGTGAACTTTTGTATTGGGAAAGTCATGCCCGGTGAACTTTTGTATTGGGAAAGTCATGCCCGGTGAACTTTTGTATTGGGAAAGTCATGCCCGGTGAACTTTTGTATGGGAAAGTCATGCCCGGTGAACTTTTGTATTGGAAAAGTCATGCCCGGTGAACTTTTGTATTGGGAAAGTCATGCCCGGTGAACTTTTGTATGGGAAAAGTCATGCCCGGTGAACTTTTGTATTGGGAAAGTCATGCCCGGTGAACATTTGTATGGGAAAAGTCATGCCCGGTGAACATTTGTATGGGAAAAGTCATGCCCGTTGAACTTTTGTATGGAAAAGTCATGCCCGGTGAACTTTTGTATTGGGAAAGTCATGCCCGGTGAACTTTTGTATTGGGAAAGTCATGCCCGGTGAACTTTTGTATTGGGAAAGTCATGCCCGGTGAACTTTTGTATTGGGAAAGTCATGCCCGGTGAACTTTTGTATTGGGAAAGTCATGCCCGGTCAACTTTTGTATTGGGAAAGTCATGCCCGGTCAACTTTTGTATTGGGAAAGTCATGCCCGGTGATCTTTTGTACTGGGAAAGTCATGCCCGGTGAACTTTTGTACTGGGAATGTCATGCCCGGTGATATTTTGTACTGGGAAAGTCATGCCCGGTCAACTTTTGTATTGGGAAAGTCATGCCCGGTGAACTTTTGTATGGGAAAAGTCATGCCCGGTGAAATTTTGTATTGGGAAAGTCATGCCCGGTGAACTTTTGTATTGGGAAAGTCATGCCCGGTGAACTTTTGTATTGGGAAAGTCATGCCCGGTGAACTTTTGTATTGGGAAAGTCATGCCCGGTGATCTTTTGTACTGGGAAAGTCATGCCCGGTGAACTTTTGTATTGGGAAAGTCATGCCCGGTGAACTTTTGTATTGGGAAAGTCATGCCCGGTCAACTTTTGTATGGGAAAAGTCATGCCCGATGAACTTTTGTATGGGAAAAGTCATGCCCGGTGAACTTTTGTTTTGGGAAAGTCATGCCCGGTGAACTTTTGTATGGGAAAAGTCATGCCCGGTGATCTTTTGTACTGGGAAAGTCATGCCCGGTCAACTTTTGTATTGGGAAAGTCATGCCCGGTGAACTTTTGTATTGGGAAAGTCATGCCCGGTGAACTTTTGTATTGGGAAAGTCATGCCCGGTGATCTTTTGTACTGGGAAAGTCATGCCCGGTGAACTTTTGTATGGGAAAAGTCATGCCCGGTGAACTTTTGTATTGGGAAAGTCATGCCCGGTCAACTTTTGTATTGGGAAAGTCATGCCCGGTGAACATTTGTACTGGGAAAGTCACGCCCGGTCAACTTTTGTATTGGGAAAGTCATGCCCGGTGATCTTTTGTACTGGGAAAGTCATGCCCGGTGAACTTTTGTATTGGGAAAAGTCATGCCCGGTGAACTTTTGTATTGGGAAAGTCATGCCCGGTGATCTTTTGTACTGGGAAAGTCATGCCCGGTGAACTTTTGTATGGGAAAAGTCATGCCCGGTGAACTTTTGTATGGGAAAAGTCATGCCCGGTGATCTTTTGTACTGGGAAAGTCATACCCGGTCAACTTTTGTATTGGGAAAGTCATGCCCGGTGAACTTTTGTATGGGAAAAGTCATGCCCGGTGAACTTTTGTATTGGGAAAGTCATGCCCGGTAAACTTTTGTATGGGAAAAGTCATGCCCGGTGAACTTTTGTATTGGGAAAGTCATGCCCGGTGAACTTTTGTACTGGGAAAGTCATGCCCGGTGAACTTTTGTATTGGGAAAGTCATGCCCGGTGAACTTTTGTATTGGGAAAGTCATGCCCGTTGAACTTTTGTATTGGGAAAGTCATGCCCGGTGAACTTTTGTATTGGGAAAGTCATGCCCGGTCAACTTTTGTATGGGAAAAGTCATGCCCGGTGATCTTTTGTACTGGGAAAGTCATGCTCGGTGAACTTTTGTATTGGGAAAAGTCATGCCCGGTGATCTTTTGTACTGGGAAAGTCATGCCCGGTGAACTTTTGTATTGGGAAAGTCATGCCCGGTGAACTTTTGTATTGGGAAAGTCATGCCCGGTCAACTTTTGTATTGGGAAAGTCATGCCCGGTGAACTTTTGTATGGGAAAAGTCATGCCCGTTGAACTTTTGTATGGGAAAAGTCATGCCCGGTGATCTTTTGTATGGGAAAAGTCATGCCCGGTGATCTTTTGTACTGGGAAAGTCATGCCCGGTGAACTTTTGTATGGGAAAAGTCATGCCCGGTGAACTTTTGTATTGGGAAAGTCATGCCCGGTGAACGTTTGTATGGGGAAAGTCATGCCCGGTGAACTTTTGTATTGGGAAAGTCATGCCCGGTGAACTTTTGTATGGGAAAAGTCATGCCCGGTGAACTTTTGTATTGGGAAAGTCATGCCCGGTGAACTTTTGTATTGGGAAAGTCATGCCCGGTGAACTTTTGTATTGGGAAAGTCATGCCCGGTGAACTTTTGTATTGGGAAAGTCATGCCCGGTGAACTTTTGTATGGGAAAAGTCATGCCCGGTGAACTTTTGTATTGGGAAAGTCATTCCCGGTGATCTTTTGTACTGGGAAAGTCATGCCCGGTGAACTTTTGTATTGGGAAAGTCATGCCCGGTGAACTTTTGTATTGGGAAAGTCATGCCCGGTGAACTTTTGTATGGGAAAAGTCATGCCCGGTGAACTTTTGTATGGGAAAAGTCATGCCCGGTGATCTTTTGTATGGGAAAAGTCATGCCCGGTGATCTTTTGTACTGGGAAAGTCATGCCCGGTGAACTTTTGTATGGGAAAAGTCATGCCCGGTGAACTTTTGTATTGGGAAAATCATGCCCGGTGAACTTTTGTATGGGGAAAGTCATGCCCGGTGAACTTTTGTATTGGGAAAGTCATGCCCGGTGAACTTTTGTATGGGAAAAGTCATGCCCGGTGAACTTTTGTATTGGGAAAGTCATGCCCGGTGAACTTTTGTATTGGGAAAGTCATGCCCGGTGAACTTTTGTATTGGGAAAGTCATTCCCGGTGAACTTTTGTATTGGGAAAGTCATGCCCGGTGATCTTTTGTACTGGGAAAGTCATGCCCGGTGAACTTTTGTATTGGGAAAGTCATGCCCGGTGAACTTTTGTATTGGGAAAGTCATGCCCGGTCAACTTTTGTATGGGAAAAGTCATGCCCGGTGAACTTTTGTATGGGAAAAGTCATGCCCGGTGAACTTTTGTATTGGGAAAGTCATGCCCGGTGAACATTTGTATGGGAAAAGTCATGCCCGGTGATCTTTTGTACTGGGAAAGTCATGCCCGGTCAACTTTTGTATGGGAAAAGTCATGCCCGGTGAACTTTTGTATTGGGAAAGTCATGCCCGGTGAACTTTTGTATTGGGAAAGTCATGCCCGGTGAACTTTTGTATTGGGAAAGTCATGCCCGGTGATCTTTTGTACTGGGAAAGTCATGCCCGGTGAACTTTTGTATTGGGAAAGTCATGCCCGGTGATCTTTTGTACAGGGAAAAGTCATGCCCAGTGATCTTTAGTACTGGGAAAGTCATGCCCGGTGAACTTTTGTACTGGGAAAGTCATGCCCGGTGATCTTTTGTACTGGGAAAGTCATGCCCGGTGAACTTTTGTATTGGGAAAGTCATGCCCGGTGAACTTTTGTACTGGGAAAGTCATGCCCGGTGATCTTTTGTACTGGGAAAGTCATGCCCGGTGAACTTTTGTATTGGAAAAGTCATGCCCGGTGAACTTTTGTATTGGGAAAGTCATGCCCGGTGAACTTTTGTATTGGGAAAGTCATGCCCTGTGAACATTTGTACTGGGAAAGTCATGCCCGGTCAACTTTTGTATTGGGAAAGTCATGCCCGGTGAACTTTTGTATGGGAAAGTCATGCCCGGTGATCTTTTGTACTGGGAAAGTCATGCCCGGTCAACTTTTGTATTGGGAAAGTCATGCCCGGTGATCTTTTGTACTGGGAAAGTCATGCCCGGTGAACTTTTGTATTGGCAAAGTCATGCCCGGTCAACTTTTGTACTGGGAAAGTCATGCCCGGTGAACTTTTGTATTGGGAAAGTCATGCCCGGTGAACTTTTGTATTGGGAAAGTCATGCCCGGTGAACATTTGTACTGGGAAAGTCATGCCCGGTCAACTTTTGTATTGGGAAAGTCATGCCCGGTGAACTTTTGTATTGGGAAAGTCATGCCCGGTGAACTTTTGTATTGGGAAAGTCATGCCCGGTCAACTTTTGTATTGTGAAAGTCATGCCCGGTGAACTTTTGTATTGGGAAAGTCATGCCCGGTGATCTTTTGTACTGGGAATGTCATGCCCGGTCAACTTTTGTATTGGGAAAGTCATGCCCGGTGATCTTTTGTACTGGGAAAGTCATGCCCGGTGAACTTTTGTATTGGGAAAGTCATGCCCGGTGAACTTTTGTACTGGGAAAGTCATGCCCGGTGAACTTTTGTATTGGGAAAGTCATGCCCGGTGAACTTTTGTATTGGGAAAGTCATGCCCGGTGAACTTTTGTATTGGGAAAGTCATGCCCGGTCAACTTTTGTATTGTGAAAGTCATGCCCGGTGAACTTTTGTATTGGGAAAGTCATGCCCGGTGATCTTTTGTACTGGGAAAGTCATGCCCGGTCAACTTTTGTATTGGGAAAGTCATGCCCGGTGAACTTTTGCATGGGAAAAGTCATGCCCGGTCAACTTTTGTATTGGGAAAGTCATGCCCGGTGATTTTTTGTACTGGGAAAGTCATGCCCGGTGATCTTTTGTATTGGGAAAGTCATGCCCGGTGAACTTTTGTATGGGAAAAGTCATGCCCGGTGAACTTTTGTATTGGAAAAGTCATGCCCGGTGAACTTTTGTATTGGGAAAGTCATGCCCGGTCAACTTTTGTATTGGGAAAGTCATGCCCGGTGATCTTTTGTACTGGTAAAGTCATGCCCGGTGAACTTTTGTATTGGGAAAGTCATGCCCGGTGAACTTTTGTATTGGGAAAGTCATGCCCGGTGATCTTTTGTACTGGGAAAGTCATGCCCGGTGAACTTTTGTATGGGAAAAGTCATGCCCGGTGAACTTTTGTATGGGAAAAGTCATGCCCGGTGAACATTTGTATTGGGAAAGTCATGCCCGGTGAACTTTTGTATGGGAAAAGTCATGCCCGGTGATCTTTTGTACTGGGAAAGTCATGCCCGGTGATCTTTTGTACTGGGAAAGTCATGCCCGGTCAACTTTTGTATTGGGAAAGTCATGCCCGGTGAACTTTTGTATGGGAAAAGTCATGCCCGGTTTACTTTTGTATGGGAAAAGTCATGCCCGGTGAACTTTTGTATTGGGAAAGTCATGCCCGGTCAACTTTTGTATTGGGAAAGTCATGCCCGGTCAACTTTTGTATTGGGAAAGTCATGCCCGGTCAACTTTTGTATTGGGAAAGTCATGCCCGGTGAACTTTTGTATTGGGAAAGTCATGCCCGGTCAACTTTTGTATTGGGAAAGTCATGCCCGGTCAACTTTTGTATTGGGAAAGTCATGCCCGGTCAACTTTTGTATTGGGAAAGTCATGCCCGGTCAACTTTTGTATTAGGAAAGTCATGCCCGGTGAACTTTTGTATTGGGAAAGTCATGCCCGGTGAACTTTTGTATTGGGAAAGTCATGCCCGGTGAACTTTTGTATTGGGAAAGTCATGCCCGGTGAACTTTTGTATTCGGAAAGTCATGTCCGGTCAACATTTGTATTGGGAAAGTCATGCCCGGTGAACTTTTGTACTGGGAAAGTCATGCCCGGTGAACTTTTGTATTGGGAAAGTCATGCCCGGTCAACTTTTGTATTGGGAAAGTCATGCCCGGTGAACTTTTGTATTGGGAAAGTCATGCCCGGTGAACTTTTGTACTGGGAAAGTCATGCCCGGTGAACTTTTGTATTGGGAAAGTCATGCCCGGTGAACTTTTGTATTGGGAAAATCATGTTCGGTGAACTTTTGTATTGGGAAAGTCATGCCCGGTGAACTTTTGTACTGGGAAAGTCATGCCCGGTGAACTATTGTACTGGGAAAGTCATGCCCGGTGATCTTTTGTACTGGGAAAGTCATGCCCGGTCAACTTTTGTATGGGAAAAATCATGCCCGGTGAACTTTTGTATTGGGAAAGTCATGCCCGGTGAACTTTTGTATTGGGAAAGTCATGCCCGGTGAACTTTTGTATTGGGAAAGTCATGCCCGGTGATCTTTTGTACTGGGAAAGTCATGCCCGGTGATCTTTTGTACTGGGAAAGTCATGCCCGGTCAACTTTTGTATTGGGAAAGTCATGCCCGGTGATCTTTTGTACTGGGAAAGTCATGCCCGGTGAACTATTGTATTGGCAAAGTCATGCCCGGTCAACTTTTGTACTGGGAAAGTCATGCCCGGTGAACTTTTGTATTGGGAAAGTCATGCCCGGTGAACTTTTGTATTGGGAAAGTCATGCCCGGTGAACATTTGTACTGGGAAAGTCATGCCCGGTCAACTTTTGTATTGGGAAAGTCATGCCCGGTGAACTTTTGTATTGGGAAAGTCATGCCCGGTGAACTTTTGTATTGGGAAAGTCATGCCCGGTCAACTTTTGTATTGTGAAAGTCATGCCCGGTGAACTTTTGTATTGGGAAAGTCATGCCCGGTGATCTTTTGTACTGGGAATGTCATGCCCGGTCAACTTTTGTATTGGGAAAGTCATGCCCGGTGATCTTTTGTACTGGGAAAGTCATGCCCGGTGAACTTTTGTATTGGGAAAGTCATGCCCGGTGAACTTTTGTACTGGGAAAGTCATGCCCGGTGAACTTTTGTATTGGGAAAGTCATGCCCGGTGAACTTTTGTATTGGGAAAGTCATGCCCGGTGAACTTTTGTATTGGGAAAGTCATGCCCGGTCAACTTTTGTATTGTGAAAGTCATGCCCGGTGAACTTTTGTATTGGGAAAGTCATGCCCGGTGATCTTTTGTACTGGGAAAGTCATGCCCGGTCAACTTTTGTATTGGGAAAGTCATGCCCGGTGAACTTTTGCATGGGAAAAGTCATGCCCGGTCAACTTTTGTATTGGGAAAGTCATGCCCGGTGATTTTTTGTACTGGGAAAGTCATGCCCGGTGATCTTTTGTATTGGGAAAGTCATGCCCGGTGAACTTTTGTATGGGAAAAGTCATGCCCGGTGAACTTTTGTATTGGAAAAGTCATGCCCGGTGAACTTTTGTATTGGGAAAGTCATGCCCGGTCAACTTTTGTATTGGGAAAGTCATGCCCGGTGATCTTTTGTACTGGTAAAGTCATGCCCGGTGAACTTTTGTATTGGGAAAGTCATGCCCGGTGAACTTTTGTATTGGGAAAGTCATGCCCGGTGATCTTTTGTACTGGGAAAGTCATGCCCGGTGAACTTTTGTATGGGAAAAGTCATGCCCGGTGAACTTTTGTATGGGAAAAGTCATGCCCGGTGAACATTTGTATTGGGAAAGTCATGCCCGGTGAACTTTTGTATGGGAAAAGTCATGCCCGGTGATCTTTTGTACTGGGAAAGTCATGCCCGGTGATCTTTTGTACTGGGAAAGTCATGCCCGGTCAACTTTTGTATTGGGAAAGTCATGCCCGGTGAACTTTTGTATGGGAAAAGTCATGCCCGGTTTACTTTTGTATGGGAAAAGTCATGCCCGGTGAACTTTTGTATTGGGAAAGTCATGCCCGGTCAACTTTTGTATTGGGAAAGTCATGCCCGGTCAACTTTTGTATTGGGAAAGTCATGCCCGGTCAACTTTTGTATTGGGAAAGTCATGCCCGGTGAACTTTTGTATTGGGAAAGTCATGCCCGGTCAACTTTTGTATTGGGAAAGTCATGCCCGGTCAACTTTTGTATTGGGAAAGTCATGCCCGGTCAACTTTTGTATTGGGAAAGTCATGCCCGGTCAACTTTTGTATTAGGAAAGTCATGCCCGGTGAACTTTTGTATTGGGAAAGTCATGCCCGGTGAACTTTTGTATTGGGAAAGTCATGCCCGGTGAACTTTTGTATTGGGAAAGTCATGCCCGGTGAACTTTTGTATTCGGAAAGTCATGTCCGGTCAACATTTGTATTGGGAAAGTCATGCCCGGTGAACTTTTGTACTGGGAAAGTCATGCCCGGTGAACTTTTGTATTGGGAAAGTCATGCCCGGTCAACTTTTGTATTGGGAAAGTCATGCCCGGTGAACTTTTGTATTGGGAAAGTCATGCCCGGTGAACTTTTGTACTGGGAAAGTCATGCCCGGTGAACTTTTGTATTGGGAAAGTCATGCCCGGTGAACTTTTGTATTGGGAAAATCATGTTCGGTGAACTTTTGTATTGGGAAAGTCATGCCCGGTGAACTTTTGTTCTGGGAAAGTCATGCCCGGTGAACTATTGTACTGGGAAAGTCATGCCCGGTGATCTTTTGTACTGGGAAAGTCATGCCCGGTCAACTTTTGTATGGGAAAAGTCATGCCCGGTGAACTTTTGTATTGGGAAAGTCATGCCCGGTGAACTTTTGTATTGGGAAAGTCATGCCCGGTGAACTTTTGTATTGGGAAAGTCATGCCCGGTGATCTTTTGTACTGGGAAAGTCATGCCCGGTGAACTTTTGTATTGGGAAAGTCATGCCCGGTGATCTTTAGTACTGGGAAAGTCATGCCCGGTCAACTTTTGTATTGGGAAAGTCATGCCCGGTCAACTTTTGTATTGGGAAAGTCATGCCCGGTGAACTTTTGTATTGGGAAAGTCATGCCCGGTGAACTTTTGTATTGGGAAAGTCATGCCCGGTCAACTTTTGTATTGGGAAAGTCATGCCCGGTCAACTTTTGTATTGGGAAAGTCATGCCCGGTCAACTTTTGTATTGGGAAAGTCATGCCCGGTCAACTTTTGTATTAGGAAAGTCATGCCCGGTGAACTTTTGTATTGGGAAAGTCATGCCCGGTGAACTTTTGTATTGGGAAAGTCATGCCCGGTGAACTTTTGTATTGGGAAAGTCATGCCCGGTGAACTTTTGTATTCGGAAAGTCATGTCCGGTCAACATTTGTATTGGGAAAGTCATGCCCGGTGAACTTTTGTACTGGGAAAGTCATGCCCGGTGAACTTTTGTATTGGGAAAGTCATGCCCGGTCAACTTTTGTATTGGGAAAGTCATGCCCGGTGAACTTTTGTATTGGGAAAGTCATGCCCGGTGAACTTTTGTACTGGGAAAGTCATGCCCGGTGAACTTTTGTATTGGGAAAGTCATGCCCGGTGAACTTTTGTATTGGGAAAATCATGTTCGGTGAACTTTTGTATTGGGAAAGTCATGCCCGGTGAACTTTTGTACTGGGAAAGTCATGCCCGGTGAACTATTGTACTGGGAAAGTCATGCCCGGTGATCTTTTGTACTGGGAAAGTCATGCCCGGTCAACTTTTGTATGGGAAAAGTCATGCCCGGTGAACTTTTGTATTGGGAAAGTCATGCCCGGTGAACTTTTGTATTGGGAAAGTCATGCCCGGTGAACTTTTGTATTGGGAAAGTCATGCCCGGTGATCTTTTGTACTGGGAAAGTCATGCCCGGTGAACTTTTGTATTGGGAAAGTCATGCCCGGTGATCTTTTGTACAGGGAAAAGTCATGATCAGTGATCTTTAGTACTGGGAAAGTCATGCCCGGTGAACTTTTGTACTGGGAAAGTCATGCCCGGTGATCTTTTGTACTGGGAAAGTCATGCCCGGTGAACTTTTGTATTGGTAAAGTCATGCCCGGTGAACTTTTGTACTGGGAAAGTCATGCCCGGTGATCTTTTGTACTGGGAAAGTCATGCCCGGTGAACTTTTGTATTGGAAAAGTCATGCCCGGTGAACTTTTGTATTGGGAAAGTCATGCCCGGTGAACTTTTGTATTGGGAAAGTCATGCCCTGTGAACATTTGTACTGGGAAAGTCATGCCCGGTCAACTTTTGTATTGGGAAAGTCATGCCCGGTGAACTTTTGTATGGGAAAGTCATGCCCGGTGATCTTTTGTACTGGGAAAGTCATGCCCGGTCAACTTTTGTATTGGGAAAGTCATGCCCGGTGATCTTTTGTACTGGGAAAGTCATGCCCGGTGAACTTTTGTATTGGGAAAGTCATGCCCGGTCAACTTTTGTACTGGGAAAGTCATGCCCGGTGAACTTTTGTATTGGGAAAGTCATGCCCGGTGAACTTTTGTATTGGGAAAGTCATGCCCGGTGAACATTTGTACTGGGAAAGTCATGCCCGGTCAACTTTTGTATTGGGAAAGTCATGCCCGGTGAACTTTTGTATTGGGAAAGTCATGCCCGGTGAACTTTTGTATTGGGAAAGTCATGCCCGGTCAACTTTTGTATTGTGAAAGTCATGCCCGGTGAACTTTTGTATTGGGAAAGTCATGCCCGGTGATCTTTTGTACTGGGAATGTCATGCCCGGTCTACTTTTGTATTGGGTAAGTCATGCCCGGTGATCTTTTGTACTGGGAAAGTCATGCCCGGTGAACTTTTGTATTGGGAAAGTCATGCCCGGTGAACTTTTGTTCTGGGAAAGTCATGCCCGGTGAACTTTTGTATTGGGAAAGTCATGCCCGGTGAACTTTTGTATTGGGAAAGTCATGCCCGGTGAACTTTTGTATTGGGAAAGTCATGCCCGGTCAACTTTTGTATTGTGAAAGTCATGCCCGGTGAACTTTTGTATTGGGAAAGTCATGCCCGGTGATCTTTTGTACTGGGAAAGTCATGCCCGGTCAACTTTTGTATTGGGAAAGTCATGCCCGGTGAACTTTTGTATGGGAAAAGTCATGCCCGGTCAACTTTTGTATTGGGAAAGTCATGCCCGGTGATTTTTTGTACTGGGAAAGTCATGCCCGGTGATCTTTTGTATTGGGAAAGTCATGCCCGGTGAACTTTTGTATGGGAAAAGTCATGCCCGGTGAACTTTTGTATTGGAAAAGTCATGCCCGGTGAACTTTTGTATTGGGAAAGTCATGCCCGGTCAACTTTTGTATTGGGAAAGTCATGCCCGGTGATCTTTTGTACTGGTAAAGTCATGCCCGGTGAACTTTTGTATTGGGAAAGTCATGCCCGGTGAACTTTTGTATTGGGAAAGTCATGCCCGGTGATCTTTTGTACTGGGAAAGTCATGCCCGGTGAACTTTTGTATTGGAAAAGTCATGCCCGGTGAACTTTTGTATGGGAAAAGTCATGCCCGGTGAACATTTGTATTGGGAAAGTCATGCCCGGTGAACTTTTGTATGGGAAAAGTCATGCCCGGTGATCTTTTGTACTGGGAAAGTCATGCCCGGTGATCTTTTGTACTGGGAAAGTCATGCCCGGTCAACTTTTGTATTGGGAAAGTCATGCCCGGTGAACTTTTGTATGGGAAAAGTCATGCCCGGTTTACTTTTGTATGGGAAAAGTCATGCCCGGTGAACTTTTGTATTGGGAAAGTCATGCCCGGTCAACTTTTGTATTGGGAAAGTCATGCCCGGTCAACTTTTGTATTGGGAAAGTCATGCCCGGTCAACTTTTGTATTGGGAAAGTCATGCCCGGTGAACTTTTGTATTGGGAAAGTCATGCCCGGTCAACTTTTGTACTGGGAAAGTCATGCCCGGTGAACTTTTGTGTTGGGAAAGTCATGCCCGGTGAACTTTTGTATTGGGAAAATCATGTTCGGTGAACTTTTGTATTGGGAAAGTCATGCCCGGTGAACTTTTGTACTGGGAAAGTCATGCCCGGTGAACTATTGTACTGGGAAAGTCATGCCCGGTGAACTTTTGTATGGGAAAAGTCATGCCCGGTGAACTTTTGTATTGGGAAAGTCATGCCCGGTGAACTTTTGTATTGGGAAAGTCATGCCCGGTCAACTTTTGTATTGTGAAAGTCATGCCCGGTGAACTTTTGTATTGGGAAAGTCATGCCCGGTGATCTTTTGTACTGGGAATGTCATGCCCGGTCAACTTTTGTACTGGGAAAGTCATGCCCGGTGAACTTTTGTATTGGGAAAGTCATGCCCGGTGAACTTTTGTACTGGGAAAGTCATGCCCGGTGAACTTTTGTATTGGGAAAGTCATGCCCGGTGAACTTTTGTATTGGGAAAGTCATGCCCGGTGAACTTTTGTATTGGGAAAGTCATGCCCGGTCAACTTTTGTATTGTGAAAGTCATGCCCGGTGAACTTTTGTATTGGGAAAGTCATGCCCGGTGATCTTTTGTACTGGGAAAGTCATGCCCGGTCAACTTTTGTATTGGGAAAGTCATGCCCGGTGAACTTTTGCATGGGAAAAGTCATGCCCGGTCAACTTTTGTATTGGGAAAGTCATGCCCGGTGATTTTTTGTACTGGGAAAGTCATGCCCGGTGATTTTTTGTACTGGGAAAGTCATGCCCGGTGATCTTTTGTATTGGGAAAGTCATGCCCGGTGAACTTTTGTATGGGAAAAGTCATGCCCGGTGAACTTTTGTATTGGAAAAGTCATGCCCGGTGAACTTTTGTATTGGGAAAGTCATGCCCGGTCAACTTTTGTATTGGGAAAGTCATGCCCGGTGATCTTTTGTACTGGTAAAGTCATGCCCGGTGAACTTTTGTATTGGGAAAGTCATGCCCGGTGAACTTTTGTATTGGGAAAGTCATGCCCGGTGATCTTTTGTACTGGGAAAGTCATGCCCGGTGAACTTTTGTATGGGAAAAGTCATGCCCGGTGAACTTTTGTATGGGAAAAGTCATGCCCGGTGAACATTTGTATTGGGAAAGTCATGCCCGGTGAACTTTTGTATGGGAAAAGTCATGCCCGGTGATCTTTTGTACTGGGAAAGTCATGCCCGGTGATCTTTTGTACTGGGAAAGTCATGCCCGGTCAACTTTTGTATTGGGAAAGTCATGCCCGGTGATCTTTTGTACTGGGAAAGTCATGCCCGGTGAACTTTTGTATTGGGAAAGTCATGCCCGGTCAACTTTTGTATTGGGAAAGTCATGCCCGGTGAACTTTTGTATTGGGAAAGTCATGCCCGGTGATCTTTTGTACTGGGAAAGTCATGCCCGGTGAACTTTTGTATTGGGAAAGTCATGCCCGGTCAACTTTTGTATTGGGAAAGTCATGCCCGGTGAACTTTTGTACTGGGAAAGTCATGCCCGGTGAACTTTTGTATTGGGAAAGTCATGCCCGGTGATCTTTTGTACTGGGAAAGTCATGCCCGGTGAACTTTTGTATTGGGAAAGTCATGCCCGGTGAACTTTTGTACTGGGAAAGTCATGCCCGGTGAACTTTTGTACTGGGAAAGTCATGCCCGGTCAACTTTTGTATTGGGAAAGTCATGCCCGGTGAACTTTTGTATTGGGAAAGTCATGCCCGGTGATCTTTTGTACTGGGAAAGTCATGCCCGGTGAACTTTTGTATGGGAAAAGTCATGCCCGGTGAACTTTTGTATGGGAAAAGTCATGCCCGGTGAACTTTTGTATTGGGAAAGTCATGCCCGGTGAACTTTTGTATTGGGAAAGTCATGCCCGGTGAACTTTTGTATTGGGAAAGTTATGCCCGGTGATCTTTTGTACTGGGAAAGTCATGCCCGGTGAACTTTTGTATTGGGAAAGTCATGCCCGGTCAACTTTTGTATTGGGAAAGTCATGCCCGGTGAACATTT